>NC_141909.1:56106969-56410000 GCF_057802395.1 Ceratotherium simum simum
CTATCGTCTTGATCTTCTAATTCCCTAATTTCACTTGTTTGAATCTTTCTAGGAGACAGTGGTTCTTTCTTGAGGTTGCACTTTGAGAACATAACATAAAATAATAATTTTCAAAGCTCCCCAAGACCTGAGACAATGGAGTGAACTTCAATGCAATTTTCTCCCAGGATATTCTTTTTTTCTTTTTAAATCATTGTGATTCTTTTCTGCCAGTGAGTGGTCCTCACTGTTCCACGACTTTCCTTAAACCCCAGCTTTTCTTCCTCCTTGACTTAACTTCTGCTCTTTACCCAGAAGCGTGAAAGCATCTAGGGCGTAAAAAGCTTCATGGTCAGGGGCTGGCCCAGTGGCGTAGTGGTTAAGTTTGCATGCTTTGCTTCTGCAGCCCAGGGTTTGCAGGTTTGAATCCCAAGAGTGGACCTACACACAGCTCATCAAGCCATGCTGTGGCAGCATCCCACATACAAAATAGAGGAACATTGGCACAGATGTTAGCTCAGCGCCAATCTTCCTCACCAAAAAAAAAAAAAACGTTCATGGTCAAAGGCAAACAAACAACCCACTGAAGCAATAGGACGTCAATTAAACTCTAGGAGAAGCATTTCTTTAAGTAAAAGTGCACAACCTGCAGCATCTAAGAAAAAAACTCACATTGTTGAGCCTCAACTAGATGACAGACACCTCAAATCCATCTAGACAACAACCTGCAATGCTGATTTTCTACTTGTAAGTGAGGCAACTGCGGTTTGGGAGAAGTCATTCGCTCAAATTAACCCAGTGACAAGCCAAGAGTGAACCCTTGTCGATGTAACTCCCAAGTCTGATATACTGCTTACATATGGGCAGTAAAACATATTCCCTGCTATCCCTACATATCTTCACTCTTCCACACACCCCAGTCCCTTTCTGTGGTGCTGAGCACAGTACGTGGGCCAGCCAACCAGAAGCAACAGCTGGTGATAAGAGCCCCAGGATGGCTGACATCAATCAACGTCCAGATGTAAACTTCAATAGCAGAGGACCGCATGTCTAGGCTCCAGGACACCCAGCACACTGAATGTCCTTGGTCACTATTGAATATCACCAAGAAGAAAAACGGAGATAATCACCCATAGAGGATACACTAGCAGTTACTATTTAACACTAAAATGGCATCCTGCTCCTTGTGGTCCTGTCCAGTGTCACCAAAAGGTCTCAGGTAGCTTAATAGGCCTTGCCTAGTCCTGTGATCCTAGATAAAGAGACCCTTGACCTCTATTCAACTAGAAAACAGGAAATTGGGAATAAGACTAGAATAAGGCTGTCTACTTCATTATTTGGCATTGGAAGAAGCAGAGGATTCAAGCCTGTGCCTGTGTTCTGAGCTTGGGAAACACCCATATGTCAATTATACTTACAGCTTTTCACACAATCAGCCTCACATGCCAGCCCCAGCCCTGACCAGGAGACAGACGGTGTATTCCAGCACACTCAGCCTGGGGGAGGAGGTATTCCTGCCCATCTTCTGATTATGGAATTGTCCATTCCCTCGCTAAGGGTGATGCTGATTGAGCACAGACTCTGAAGCCTGAGAGCCTGGGTCCTATCACCAGCCATGCTGCTGAGCGGCTGTGTGACCTTGCACAATCACACAATGTCTCTGTGCTATCTCTACGAAATGGAGAAGAGATAAAGCACCTCGTGAAGGTTAAATGAGGACTATATGTGATCCTCTTAGAACAGTGCCGACTTAAGTCAAGGCTCTATGTAGGATAGCTATCTCCAATATAACTGTTAGTATTGCTCCTGCTGAGCTTTAGTAAAGGCAGCCTCCAGACATCCCTCTTTAAACCCAGCCAGCTCTCAAAAGGACAGAGACCGAGGAGCCAAGACCCCAGGGCAGTTGCTCTGGAAGGTGAGGTTGCGCCGTAGAAGGCAAGGAGCCCTGGATTAGACTTCATCACCTGGGAGCAAGTCGCCCTCTGCCTACAGGAGCCCCAGGACCTCACACACACCATAGACCTCCCTAGACCTCCTCATTCCCACCTGCTAAGGTCTGAATTATGTCCCACCAAAATTCATATGTTGAAGCCCTAACCCCCAATGTGATAGCATTTGGAGATGGAGCCTCTGGGAGGTAATTAGAGTTGGATGAGGACATGAGAGGGGGACCCTCAGATGGGATTAGCGCCCTTGTAAAAAGAGACACCAGAGAGCTCTCTGTCTCTCTCCTTTCCATGAGGTCACAGCCAGAAGGCAGCCAACTACAAGCCAGGAAGATGACCATGCTGGAACCTTGATCTTGGACATTTAGCCTACAGAACTGAGAGAAAGAAAATTTCTGTTGTTTAAGACACCCAGTCTGTGGTATTTTGCTATGGCAGCTGAGCAGACTAAGACACCATGTGAAACTGAAACCAGCGTTCTTACAACTCCTTTCCCACATGTTGGCAGAGAGAGGGGTTTTCACATACAGGTGGGGCTCCTGCGTAAGATTCCATTGCAAAAAGGGTTCCAAGGCTGATTATTTAAAAACCACCATAATATATGATCACAAAGATCCCTCCCACTCTAGCAGTGCTTCTGCAGAAGCCATGTATAAGAACTCTTAGTTCCACCGGCATTGTAATAGAAAGTCATCCTATTCACACAGAATACACATAATAGTAGTTCATGTAACTTAATTTTCCATAAAACTGATATTTTCCCTTTCTTGTTTTATCAATTTGGTAGGAAATTTTCCTGAAATATATTACATACTTCACCTTCTTAAAAAATATATATGTGTACATGTATGTATATATACATATATGTTTAGCTTTTCTTGATGACGTGTTGGTGGCATTCTGGACACCAATAGAACAAGACCTTTAGTAGGTATTGAGATATGCAATACTCTTTGTCTCCAGTGTCATTCAGAGGTGCAAAACGACTCCAAACTACTGTCCTATTAGATGTTATTGTCTGTGTTGAATGACATAAGTGCCTCTGAAGCCCTGCGTAGTGCATGATTTCACATAGTTTTCAGGGAGAGGTCTTGAGAATGTCTTTACTCACATGGAATAAAATGCCCAGGCCCTTTGGGACTAGTTATTTTTCCCTAGTGGCTCTTATACCTGTCCTCAGCTCTAGGCTTGCACCCGTGGGTGCCCTTCCATGCCATAACTTAGGGTGCTGGTCATCCAACTGCCAGGCTGTAGGCACCACTGCAGATGGAACTGCTCAGAGGTCCCGATGCTCTCAGACATCTCACAATCGATGCCACAGACAGTGAGTAAGAAGCAGCTCATCATCCACATCCTAAACACGAAACGCTGGAAATGGAGACGACCACAGTGGACCGTCGGGAGTGTGATGACCAAACGTGGGAGTCCAGACGCTGCAGGAGGGTCCTGACAGTCAGAGAAGTCAGAAACATCTCTGTTGAAGTCACACATCAAGGGCACTTATGAAGCAATAAACAAATGTATCCCGAGTAAGTGAGGGGATGCAGGGGGGACCAAGAACACTCTGGGAAGCCTGGTGACAACCTGCTGTGGCTGCTGCCCTGGCAGTGACACAGCGTTCCAACCGGGAACCTGCACTGAATTGGATGCTTCTTTGGGTCCTATTCGCCCACTTAACAAGGCCCTGTTCAGATGAATTGTCTAAATGGTCATCTCCATGACAACGAACAGATTTGCAGAATGCCAGAATCAGGAGGCAAAAACCATGCCGGAAACAGACCTGAAATTTGCTCCTGATGGAGCCTAAATGAGAGCGCTCCAGGTGAGAGAGCAAAGCAAGAGGCGAGGGGCAATCCTCAGCGCAGCTCTGCTCCCCCACCAGCCCTTTTCAGGGAAATCCTGCCATCGTATTCCCTCACACACCTCGCGGGGCTGATCGAATTTCGCAGCTGGCCTCGGGAGATGGCTTATGCATGCAGTTCCCACTTGATGTTTGTTCCCTGCTGTAAACGTCAGAGAGACTGCACTGCTGTGTCTCAATCGAGCTGAACACTCATAAAATTTCCATTGTTTCCCCATCTCCTTCTCAGCCTCCACTGAGCAAAGATTGTGTGTAGAGAATCTACCTCAATTCCTTTTATTTTGGTTTTGACTCCTATCCTCATGTTTTAGGAAAGTCTTTGGTTTTTTTAAAATGACTTTTAGTTGGAACAGTGAATTCTCTTTGTGAAACTCTGTCTCCATTCCTCTCCTTCTCTCTCTAAAATTATTCACTTCGTTGCCCCAGAGACAAGATAAAATTCACAGCTCTCTCACGGCAACGTTTTTTTTTCTCTCTGTGGGTAAAACTGCATGGGATTTTTAAAACTTTAAACATTGAGAAAATTACCATTTCTTAAATCCAATATTTTGTCTTTCATCTTCTGTTTACTCAGCCTAAAGCCTCAAGGTCAGGTTAAAATTAAAATCACACTAAATTGCTCTGGTTTGTTTTCCCAGTTCCAGGAATATCTTCTTAGTCAATCCTTCACCAGGATGGGATTTCGAAAATACGTTAAAATGATCATTTATTTATCCACTCATTTAGCAAATTCTATTGAGGGCCTTCTCTGTGCAGATCATGTGCTAGGAGAACAAGATGCCATCTTTGCCCTTTTGGGAATTAATTAGGTCCGAAAAGGTGCTGATCAAGAAAGCAATTATAAATGCTGTGATAGGAGTATGCAACGGGTTCTAAGGGAGTGGATGAGGAACCCGTAATTCAGGGCTGAGAGGAAAGGAAGAAAGAGATGATAAGGAGAGGGAGGCATCAAGGCAGTCCCCCAAGAGAGGGAATTGAATGCCAGGCAAAGGCCCAAGGGACAAGGGGAACATAGACCAGTTTGGTACCCAGTGAAATACCCAGCTAGTTCAGTGTGTGTGTATTGAATCAACGACTCTGAGTAGAAAGGATTCTAAGAAGGAATAAAATCCACAAAGGCACAGAAGCATGACAGGGCACAGAATATTCGAATCCTCGAACCACAATGATGAGAAACGTAGGAAGTGCTGCACGCACGGGCAGGGTTAGACCCTTCCCTCTAAGATGACTGGGAAGACGCCATAACGTCAGACAGAAGGAGCAGGTCAGAGTCACCATCCAGGGCCGAGAATTGTCCCTGAGGAGGCCTTGTCATCCAAGTCCTTGAAAAGCAACCTTCAAGCTGCCTGAGTTTTGAGAGGGTGCTTGCGTTTGACACCAGTCACAATCCAGGGAGTGAAAGTGGAGGGAAGCCTGCGGGAGAAGCCTCCGTAGTTCGCTGGTCTGACAGATGGTGACAGGCTGGGGCTGCTGCTTCTGGACATGGGGCCAAATTGCTCGGGGGCAGTGGGACAGAGATGATGCGGTGTGACAGCTGAGTCCAGCACAGAGGCTCCTGTGCACACAGGAAGGGGTTCCCAGCTCCAGATCTTTAGCTCAAGATTTGATCTTCAAAATGGCCACAAAAATCAGAAATCAATATAAGGAGAAAGGCAGTTTCTCCATGTTACAGGAAAGAGAGCACATTCAGGACAAGGTAAGTAGAAGTGGGTCCAGGGATGCTTTGAACTATCGCCCACTGTATTTCCTCAGTGACTCTGTTGCCCCACTCCACAGCTCATCTGCTGTTAAAACTGGGCCGTGCTATTGAAATGTACAGCCCCAGGAAGGGGATACGGTGACTGGAGAAAAGACACCACTGCTTCTGCTGTGGATTTCAAACTGTATTTCACTCTAAAGGCCATGGACTGTGTAAGACTGTTAAGGGAAAGGCTTTTATCAGGATTCTCAACGGTTTGTTTTCGTTTTTTTAACATGTAAAGACCCAAAGCTTTTTCAGCTGGCCATACATAGCAAGGCATGAAAGAAGGTAGAGTGTCATATGAGGGTGATTCCCACCCACAGGAAGAAAAGGAGCCAAGATGGGACTGTGGCCTCCCTTCCCCAGAACCTCCCCTCCTCCCACGCCAGCCCTGTGGGCTCAGGACTGTGTCGGGAAGTGCTGGACAAGAACTGCAGACCAGGCAGCCTGGCACTTCAATGGACTCGTATTGGCCATGGGAAGGGTCCGAGAAAATGAGCCTGAGGGTGGCCTCGCAACGCCCTGCATTCCCCTACATGCATTGGGAGAGAAGGGGCCACTGGGACCCCCAGACCCCCTGAGGAGAGCAGAGTTGACAGGGGCACTGAGAGAGACCTGTCAGAGAGAAGACAGGTAATGGATACTTGAATAGAAGAATGAATGGACAAATGGATGGGTGGATGGGTAGATGGGTAGACAGACAGATGGATGGCTTTGCAGCAAAGTCAGAAACCCAAGTCCAAAGGGAAATCTGGATCAGAAATGAAAGGTAATAGCAAGAAACTAGAGATAAAAGAGTTGTCAGAGGCCACCCAGATGACTTGCGTTCCACAGTTTGCTCATTGCTGTGACCTATTGTCACTGAGGCAGACAGCCCTGTGGCAGCTCCCCCGTGGGAGGGAGGGAGAGGGAAGGAATGAGGTGGTCTCAAGGCCTCTAACAAAGGAAGCTTCTAGTCACTTGGCTGTTACTCTCTCTCATTGAGGATAAAATTAAAACCCGCGGAGAGTATAAATGTATCTATTTTTATATGACGCCTGTGCCATCTAACCATGGGTTGAGAGTACCATGAGAAATGTCATCTTCAAATCCAGAAAGTAGTGTAACGTGGCAAGTACCCAAACATAACATAAAGTCCTTGTTTAAAAAAAAAAAATGCTGTTGTTGCTGTATCCTCTAAACACTCACCTGCTATGACCTCTGGGATATTTACCTATAAACACGTACTGAGCTCTAGTTACAGCCACACGGGAGTTCCCCAAGGTAGTAATAATGCTCTCCAAATCCCTAGGCAAATTTCATTTAAATAGGATGGTCCAGATGAAACCATCCACTCTGTGTTTGCCCCATACACTCTGCCAGAATTCACTGTTCTTGCCAGAAAGCAAATACACTGTTTTTGTGATTTCATCCTGAGATTCTCACTGTGCTCCTCATATTTCAGTGTTTCCAAAGAAGAGCCCACACACTAGACCATATTTTGTTTTGTTTGTTTGTTTGTTTTTGTTTTTTTGTTTGTTTGTTTTTGTGAGGAAGATCAGCCCTGAGCTAACATCCATGCCAATCCTCCTCTTTTTGCTGAGGAAGACCAACCCTGAGCTAACATCTATTGCCAATCCTCCTCTTTGTTTCCCCCCTTTTCTCCCCAAAGCCCCAGTAGACAGTTGTACAACATAGTTGCACATCCCTCTAGTTGCTGTATGTGGGACGCCGCCTCAGCATGGCCGGACAAGCGGTGCATCGGTGCACACCTGGGATCTGAACCCGGGCCGCCAGTAGCGGAGCCCATGCACTTAACTGCTAAGCCACGGGGCCGGCTCCCCCATATTTGGTTTAATTATAGAGTAGCACAGGAGGAATTTGCCCCCACCCACTTCAAGATTGCCTCGGTTACTGAAAGTTATTTGCTGAAGTAAAATCCAGGTAAAAAAAAAAAAAATGTGCTGGGAAGAGAATTGTTTTGTATTGCTGAAATGAAACAACAGAGGGTTACCCAGAAACCCCTTTTTTCCAATACTTGTAAAAATCCACCCTAAAAAATAAAAATACTTACCTCTTAAGAACCACAAAGACTATGCATTTTTGACCTTTCCTTGGTGATTTAGAGTCTTGCTTGGATTAGCGTCCTGAACACCCATGAGCTCTGTCCAGTAACAATGACCCAGCTGCTCGGTTATAAGTCAAGTTCAACTGGCAGAAGAGTGTAGCTGTTAAGAGGATGATCTCTGAAGCCAGACTACCTGGTTCACTCCTGCCTTTGCTCCTTACTAGCTACGTGATCTTGAGCATTTCTGTACCTCAGTTTCTTTATCTGTAAAATGGGAGACTAGCAACAATTCCCCACCTTCCAAGGCTGTTATGGGGATTAAATTAGTTAATCTATGTAACATGCTTAGCATAGTACCTGGTTACCTGGTTTGCCTTATCACAACCTCTAGGGGTTTCAGGGATTCCCTACGGGAAGAGAGATGCTTCCAGTTCCTGGCTCAGATGAATCACAGTTTTCTCCACATCCCACCATCCTGTGTTCTGAAACTTGGCTGTCAGCTTTCCTCATGCTCCACCCCCAATTCTCCAAGCCCCTGTGGGCCTGAAGATGTAGATACTAGAAACTGGACTGGATATCAATTGACCTCATAGAGCCCCCTGGAAATTGCATTTCTAAAATAAATACTGCCAACCAAGTGAGGGTAGGCTTGCAAATTCATATTCGCCTTTCCAAGAATAACACATTTATTTATTTTCATTTAATCCAACTCTGAGCAATGATTCCAAAATTCAATCTCAGTACCTACTGGGGCTTCCTGACCTACCAGGGTCATACAAAGAGGCAACATGGTCTCTTGAAGTCCGAGTGCCTGCTATTTCCTAGCCTGCGCTAGAAGCAGAGGAAGCCCATGGCTGCTGGGGCCAGGAGCCCCATTTCCTGAGTTTCAGCCCCCAGGAACTCAACGAAATCATTTCTGTCCAAGGTCTCATGGCTAACCTGGGGTGTGGACAGAGAAGGGGTGACGGTGCCATGACTAGCAGACCCACCAGTCTCCACCAGCTCCCCAGTCTCAGAGTGGCTCCCCTTCACTCTCAGCATCCACCCACAGACCCTAAAGACTCTCTACCCTCTCTTCTGCCCTGGGGGTTTCAAAATCAAGTGACGCTAAAAGACCTAGCTACTTTCTTACAGTGGGAAAGGTGGGATAAAATAAATGAAGCACAACAATGTCCCATTCAATTGTATTCTTCTATCCCAGCACTAACAAAACACTAATTAACATTTTAATGTATTATCCTGACATGCCAGCTTTGTATGCTGCTCACTGATCTTTCTTGTGACTACTAAATGCAGCAACATAATTCTGGTGAATTGAGGGTGCTGGTTATTCAGCTTCTACTACTCATGCTTTGAAGTGCTTTCTTTTCAGTGCACAGGTAAGAATCCTAGCTGCTTACATTGTCTGACTGGCAGAAAAAGCTGGTCTTGTTCATTAAAGAGTGACAAACATTACCAATGTCCAGTTTGGGGGCAGATATACAAGAAATGTATATGTCTTGTGGTACACCTGGATGCATCTCCCCAAAATGTGGGCTTTCAGCAGCAGCAGCTTCTGCTGACAGCCCTCATCCCATCCTCGTAGCAGACTGCCCAGAATCCACCCCGTCTGGCTCATTGCACAGCAAGGACGGGAGCCACACTGCTGGCACTCAGATTCGGAGGGGCTCTTGCCTCCTGTCCCCCATGCTACACACATAGATGTACGTGTGCCCAGACTCGTTGGTGGGAGGCAGGGGCAGGGAGGAGGACAACAGGGGACACAAGCAAAGGGAAGCAAAGGGAGACCTGGAGGCGTTCATTCCGCTTTACCTAATAGTATCATAGCTCCAGTTCACAGACCCTAATAATCTTCACACCACACTCATGTGTGTTATCTCTTTTGATCCTCACAATGACCCCAGGAAATAGAGCTGACAGTTTCCTTACTGATGAGGTATCCATAACAGGCTAAGTAATTTACTCGCCCAAGGTCATTCAGAGACAATGTGAGGGAACCATATAGAAACATGGCTGTCCCAATTCCCAGAAACAGATGCTTCTTTCTACTAAAGACGACGCCTCTCCTGTATAAAACTCATCACAATTGAAAAAGCATTTTCATATCTATTACATCATTTAATCCCCTATCAAAAATCTAGAAGGAAAGCAGTATTACTACTTCATGGGTAACAAAAAGTCAAATTAGTGATTTGCCTAAAGTGACAGAAACAGCTAGTAAACAAAAGAAGGGTCTTTGGTCTTCGCACACTTTGCTCTTTATCCTACTTCCTAGCTGTCTTTCCATGAGCCTTTGCTCTATCCCTTTGTCAGCTGGCAGCCAAAAACGTCATCCGCTAGAATCAGGATGAGCCCTTAGCATCAAATACGTGCCTACTATGTGCCAGGCACTGCTCACACTGAGAATACAAAAGTCAGTGAGAGATGGTCCACAGTGGGTTCCAACTCCAGCAGGGGGACAGGCTCGAGAACAAATAATGCACTACGAGCAACTAGGGCTGTAACAGGCATGTGCCGGTGCTCTGCATATTCAAGGTGGAGGAGAGGCACACTACCCCCGCCCGGGAAGAGGGTGGAGGTGTTACTGAAGCTCTCTACAATATTAACAAAGATGAGAATCAGCTGACACACAGCATAAAAGCTGAAAGGACAAAAATAGTTATACCTCCAGTAGTTTATTGAGAGTAATGAAAATTATAAAGGTAGAAAAGAAAAAAAGAGTGATCAGCTAGACTACTGATTTTTTCTACTCTTGACACTTTAACTCAAATCGTCCTGAGTCATGCTTATATCCCTTGATGTTTCTTGGACCCGTAACAGGTAAAAATCCTCAGCAGCCAAGTTGTTTATCTAAATCCATCCCGGAATTCGTGCCACGGTTGCCATTATATCCTGTGCAATGAAAATGAAAAGGCCAAATTTAGTAGCAGATGACAGGCGTCAGATCCAGGCGTTTCCGAGAAGCTTATGAAAACTTCCCTCCTGTTTACTCTAAATCTAAATCCCCCTTCCCAAAGCCCGTCCTTCTCACGAGGCTGAGGTGTGTGCTCATCCTGGGGCTGCTACTTCCTGCAGCTTTAAGATGAGGAAATCAGACACGCCTGCCTCCGGGGTGCCCACGGGGATGCCGGGCAGCCCAGGGCAGTCTGAAAGGCTGGCCATCATTTCCCTGAATCGAGTTCCCAGACCAACACGGTGATGAAAGAGAAAACCAAAACAGCATAGACCTTACATGTTTACACAGCACCCTGCCCCTGGGTCTTCTTAAGCGGGTGCCTTGACACGTAAAGACCAGAGACAGATGCAAAAGATGAGACTGCAGACCAGCCACTTTCTAAAGCTGGGTGCATCTTCCTCATGGGACACCACACGCCTAGTGACACAACCTATGGAGAATGGCTGAATTCTTCCCAGCTCAGGAAGAAAGATTAGCCAGCTGCCTCCCGATTGCTGTGTCCCAAACGGGTCCAGATATTATTTCAGACAGCAGGGCCAGTAATCTTCCTGGTGCTCATTTATTAATAAAGTAATTTTTTTTCTTTGGCACTCAAAAATCCTTTGCATTTTGGATTTCTTTTAAAGATGTAGCTTTTGGGATGTCATATTCTTTTGTAACGTTTGCTGAGCTGGGACCGCCAGAGCAACATTTTCTCCCCCACTTTCCTTTTTCTCACCGTTTTTCTGGCCTCCCCAGGGTTACACCCACGCAGACTCATTCCCATCTGGTCAACCCCCAGAGCTATTTTTGGTTTGTCCTGCTTCTAATCCACTTTTCCTGCCAGTGCAGGCTGAGCCCCTCTACTCTCCTGGGACTCTTTCCTCTAAGGAAACTTTTGAAAAATACAGGCTTCCCACAGGGCAGAAGTCAGCGTCCATCTCAGCTCAGAGGGCTGCCAGGGAGTGCTAAGGACCACCCTACATGCCTCTGGGGAGAGACAGGAAAGGCAGGAGCTGGCCTCCCCGTCCTGGGCTCTCACGGCCCTCCACTCCCTCCTCCTCTCTGCCCCCAGCCTTTGGCTCAACCCTGCAATACCCCGAGTGCTCCATGCTAAGTGTCTGATCCTTGCCTGGAACACACCTGCACATGTCTAATTCCTGCTAGTCCTTCAGGCCTCTTCCTCATCCCCAGGATGGCTCAGGTACCCCTCCTTGATGCTCCTATAGATTCTGCCCCACAGGGCTACTACCTCTCCACGTAGAACTGGCCTCTTTACTTGTCCATCCTCCACCCCTCGTGCCAGACTGCCAACTCCTTGATGGTAACCACTGTGCTTTGTTAACCCCTGCATCCTAACTGGCAGGGACGTAGTCAGTGTCCCATCTGCCTTTGCTGAATAGAATTTAATTGGGCTAGAAGAGAAAAGTGCTGGTAGGGCAAAATGAAAGACAGGGAGGAAGACTGGAGGAAGAGGAAAGAAAAAGAGGCATCTGGTGGGAAGTGAGAAGGCACCCCCAAACACCACCTCAACTCTCATGCTTGACTTTGTATATGGACTAACACCAAGCTGTTGATGAATCAGACAGAAATGATGACACCATCTCTCACATATGCTGCCTACAGAAAGGATTCCCAAGTCTAGTGCCTCCAAGGACCACGTTAGGTGCCTCTAGGGACCATCCATGTGAAGTGGGCCGGGTGTTCAACAGTGGGGAGTGATGGAGCCCTGGGAGCACTGTGGAGAGAGCCTCACTGGACCAAACATTCAAATCCAAACACCGTGGGCCAAGCAGAGCCACCTGTGGATCTGATCCAGGTTCAGACGGCCAGAACAAGAAGCCCAGTGCTCTGGGTTACAAAGAACCCCTAGCCAGGAAACAGGACCTGTCCCTCCTTATTTTTCTATATTTTACTTGTTTAAATTAAAAAACCACTTGACGGTATTATTTATGGAACTATCTTAACTACATAGAACTACCATTTAAAATGTTTCTGTGGAAAAATATATTTCAAGTTCTAACTCGAAATGTGAGGAATGTCCCAGCATCCCATCATAGGTGATGACAGCATCCAAGGTACCAACCTCTGAGGTACAGAACTCCATTGGAGAGGCAAGGAGAAAACTCCTGGGCATGGTGAGCTTGTGTTCTCTCCATATCCCTATGTCTCTCCTCACACTCAACACTCCGCACATACCGGAATATCTACAGGAGCCACATCATCCCCATCTCTTTGCCCGCTGTGTGTCATTCTACACTCTTCACCTCTCCTTCACCTGACTAGCTCCTTTTCATCCTTCTGATCTCCCCTTTCCCGGATCTCTCCCAAGCTAGGTTAGCTGACTCTCCAGATGCTACCAGAGACCTCCCCCAGCATAGTGTTTGTCCACGCCAGATTGTAATTGTCATTTGTGGTTGGCTTCTCCACTAGACTGGTAGGGGCAAGACAGGGTCTGGTCCATCATGGTTGTATCCCCAGCACCTGCCCAGTGTCCCACACTTAGTGGTCAGTATCGAGTGAATGAGCAAATGAATCAACGAAACAAGAAATGAACAAGTGGATAAACCAACCTTTCTAGCTAAATCTTTGGTCAGATATTCTCAAATGAACCACATAATGCACTGTTCTATCAAGGGACAGAGACAAATCTTGAATCTGAAACTCCCCATACCTGCGACGTTCAATGCATATTTAATTTTCAAATAATCTCCATGAGGTGGGTGTTATCATATTTCTTTTACAAAACAAGTAAATTGAAGATCAGAGATATTGAATAACTTGCCCAACATCACACAACTAGAAAATGGCTGAGGCCCAAACTCCAACCCAGGTCCACTGACTATAAAACCTGTGCTTTCTAACCACACCAGGCCGATCACAGGTTGCAAGCTCATTAATAACTGATGATAAGTGTGCTGCTGCTGTGGCTGCTCCTGACTTGAGCATTCCAGGCTCACACCACCAAACCACCTCCTAGAAGACGTCGACTCCCACATCAGATTCTGGGTCACAGCTATTATGACGAGGCAAGTTGGTCTTTAACCTCAGGTAGAAGGTTCACTTCCTTCAGCTGGGATTTCTGTGGCCGCTGATCATTCCCTCCACCTGCTGTCCCAGACCCACCTCTCCTGTTGCCCAGTCATTTAGCACGCTTTTAAACCATTGAAGGACAACCTCAAGCCACATGCCCAAATCTTCCTAATTAAAACATTAGGGGAATATTAGTAATCATATTTTGGTAAATACAAGTATGAAAGAGAGAGAGAAACAGAGACAGAGACAGAGAGGCAGAAAGAGAGAGAAAGAGAGAATCAGAAATAGAAAGCAGAGATACACAACAGGCTCTTAAAATACACTATTTGGCAGAGGCGTGATAATGACGCACATCACTAGGGAAGAGAACAGGGAAGAAGCTCTCTGGCGTCTATGTACCATATAAAATTACTGATTAAAACAATCCTTAAAGTCACGTAGTATTAAGTGACAAATAGTTTACGATAGTGTGAGTCAACTACTGCATATTCCGTTCTATTTTAACATTGAAGCCTAAGATGATTCAGGCTAACCATGTCATTTTTCAAATAGATTTAAAATCAAGTCTTCATGTAGGAAAAGACAGCGAACCCCCAGACTGCAACCCAAAATGGCAGCCAGTCTTTATGAGATTCCATCTCAGGGTCCATAAAACCCTGAGACAGCTGCATGGAAAGGACGCAGGGCCGCTCACACTGACCAATGTGGTCTTTGAAAATGTGCCAGCAAGGCTCACAGAGAAAGAAACCAGATCTTTCCAGAACTCAGCAATTCTGCACGGCGACATATGAGATGGACAAGGGCTGCCTTGTTGAATTTGCAAATGTGAATTTTACCACACTTATGAAAACAGTTCCAGTATAGCTTATGCCACTTACCAGTGCATCAGGTTTGTTCTGGAGGAGAAGCAATTTTGTGTCTACCCAATATCGGGCAGAAGGCTCATAAACAAGCAAGTAGCACAGATGCCAAGTTCAGTGGTGTTTTCATGGAGGCAATGGTAACACAACATGGGAAAGAGAGGGACTGTCTCTACCAACCAGTATGCAAAGACATAAACTGCAGGCCACGGGGTTCCAGATAAACTACTCATTGCTCAAAACAAGAGAAAGTCTTTTGTAAGAGAAATAGTTACACCTGGGGAGCCATGGTCCCAGAAAGAAAATGTCTTAAATGAAACATTATGCCTTTTTGGCTTTGCCCTTTCAGAGTTCCCAAATACTCCATCACTGTTTTCTTTTTTCTTTTTCTCTCCTATGAACTCACTATCCCTTTGTAAGTTTAGGAGAAATGGAATTACTCCCTATTCTGCAGCCGCTAAAGAAAATATATCATGATAAGGGAAAGAAGCCAGTCACAAAAGGCCACATATTGTTTGATTCCATCTCTATGAAATGTCCAGAATAGGCAAATCCACTGAGACAGAAAGTAGATTCTTGGTTGATTAGAGCTGAGGTGGAGGGGTTGCGGGGTAGGAGTATGATAGCTAAAGGGTATGGATTTTCTTTTTGAGGTGATGAAAATGTGCTAAAATTAGTTGTGGTGATGGTTACACAACTCTGTGAATATACTAAACACCACTGAATTGTGTGCTTTAAATAGGTAATTTGTATGGCATGTGAGTTATAAAGCTGTTAAAAGGAAAGGGAGAAAGAGAGAGAGAGAGAGAAGAGAGGGAGGGAGGGAGGGAGAGGGAGAGAGAGAGGCAGGGGCAGAGAAGAGGAGAGGAAAGAAGAGAAGAGAAGAGAAGAGAAGAGAAGAGAAGAGAAGAGAAGAGAAGAGAAGAGAAGAGAAAAGGAAAAAAAAAGAAAAGAAGAAAAAGATAGGGAGAGACAATACAGCAGCCCAAAGGCAGGAGTGGTATACACTGTGGAGTGGAGTAAGTTGTGTGGTGGAATAAGGAGCGGTATACAGTTGCCTCTGCTTGGCCTGGAGTCTATGCATCCTTGCTTCCTTCTAGTGTGAGTGTCCACTACCTTCTCCCTCCCACAACACACTCACATTCACACACCAAAACCTACACTCCAGCCAAGCCAAACAATTTACATTTCCATCCAAAGTCCATGCAGTTCTATTCCCTTGAGCTTCTGTACAAACTCCTCTCCACCTTGAATGCCTCCTATCCCTGTTTCCCACCAAAAGAACTCCCATTCATCCTTCAAGAGGGGTTCAAATGTCACGCCCTTTAGGATGTCTCTTCTGACCTCCCCTGGTAGTTAGGGGGCTCCTCCTCTTCGCCTCTGGAGGGCTATTATACAGTATGGCATTTGTATTATATGGCAGAGCATTTGTCACAATGCACTGCAACCTATTTAGATGCACATGGCATCCCCAACAAAACCACGAGCTCGTGAGGGACAAATACTATATTTTATTCATCTTGGTATTGACAAAACCTAGAACAGTGGCTCTCATATAGAAGCTATCTAGTAAATATTTGCCAAATGAACGAAATCATGGAGCTATGAGGCCTCCATGACGCCCATCACAGAAAGTTATCCAGAAATAGCCCCTAACTCCTGTTGACAGCAGAAACATTAATTATTTCTCAAAGAAAGTGTCTGGGTGCTCAAGTCTCTACCCCAAGTGGGAATCCATTTTCAATTTGGCTCCTGCTCAGGAAGTGACCACCTGCCCAGAGAGCTCCAAGGGCCCTTCCTGCTATTGGGCAAGATCTGCATCTCAAGGGAGAGCACAAAGGGAGGGCAGAGTGTCTGATTAGAGAGAGACAAAGAGAGCTGGGGAAGCAAGTGGAAATGCAAACAAAGAGAGCTGCAGAAGCAAGTGGAAAAGCAAAGCAAGTCTTGGGGTAACAAGCACAATAAGAGAGCAGCAGTTTGCAGAATGTTTTCTAGGGAAGCCAAACTCCATAGAAACTGCTTGATGAGAATTGTGTTTAAAGAGAAATCCGAGCAGTAGCTGATGTCAAGTCTAGAAGTTTCTGTACATAAAACAAGTATCTTGAACAAAAGAAGCAGCTAACCCCAGGACCGATAAGAAAGGACAAGAAGGGTTTGAAACATAGAGGAGGATCAACAGAGCCCAACAGAAGAGGCCAAGAAGTCAGAGTGCCAATTTCTTCATGGACACGAACGGGAAGCTATTATTTATACATGTGGACTTTTATGCATTTATATTGAAGATAGTGGGTAGAACTCCTAAATGTAAGTTCAGCCATTCTCAATAAGTCATTGTATCAGCCTCATGTCCTGAGTTAAAGACTTCCCTCTAGATCTGGTCAAATATAGATAGAGCCTGTTGACCTCCCATATAATGGGCTTCTCACCCAGGGAGCTATAGAAGCTTCTAGAGAAGAAGGCATCCTGGATTCTGAGTGTTAAATTAACCTTATTATAAATTAACTTTATTATACTGCTATTTAAGAATATACTAGGAGCCGGCCCATGGAGTAGCGGTTAAAGTGCGTGCACTCTGCTGCGGCGGCCCAGGGTATGGATCCCGGCGTGCACTGACGCACCCCTTGTCAAGCTATACTGTGGCAGCATCCCATATAAAATGGAGGAATATGGGCACACATGTTAGCCAAGGGCCAATCTTTCTCAGCAAAAAGAGGAGGACTGACAACAGATGTTAGCTCAGGGCTAATCTTCCTCACAAAAAAATAAAAAGTAAAAGAATATACTCACATAAATGTAGATATAAACTCTTCATGTTTATAGCTTTGACACAACTTGAAAAGCAACACGAGTTTACAAATTAAATGGAAGTAAAACCTCAAGGGTCAATAAAATTCAAAGTAACCACATTAAATTAATGGCACCAATAATGTTTTGTGGAAACTAATTTACAGCATGGATATGATACTGGCATTGTTACGAGGTTGGCATTTTTGAGTGTGGCATGCCTATGCTACCCTGTGCCATGGGATGACTCAATTCTCCCACCACTTTCCTCAGTTTAATTGGTGCTACACCTCCATTCATGCAAAGCTTCAAGATGTCATTTGCCCTTCACTGGAGTGAATACAATCATAAGTGTGGGTACTGGAACTATACCAGCATACTAGTGATAAGTTGATCATCCAGATGCTCCAACTATTAAATTAAATGTATAATTTTAAATTATATTTCTATTATAAAGGTTAGAGTACTATAAATTATAAAATTTGCATAGAGAGCCTGTGGATTCTGGTTTGAGAAACATTCTGTTAGATCAACCACCAACACCGGCAGCATTCTCCTGTCTGTCCAACCAGTCTCATCACCCTTTTGCCCAAGGAAAGACAAACCTACCCCAGTCTCCAGAAATCTTGAAGAGACAGCAGTTCCCTGCCCAGGACAGTGTCAGGATTTGGAGTAAAACAGAGACTGATACTTTCACAATGAGTTTTCCTCCGGAAGTCATGGATGGAGGGAAGAATTCCCAGAAGGTAAAGGGCAGAGGACGACCCAACTCCCTTCTCAACAAATTCTCCCCAGGGCAGCTTCTCTCCCAGCTGGGAGCGCCTCCTCTGACCCACTCCCTGGCTGGCCACGTATGGCTGTGTCTCCAAGAAGTCCGAGTGACCAGTTAACAAACTCTGTCGATCCATGAGTTGTTTTACAACTTGGCTTGTCTTGCCTTATTTTTGTTTGTTTGGTTTTTTGTTGTCGTTTTTTATTTGTGGTAAAATACACATAACATAAAATTGACCATCTTAAACATTTTAAGTGTAGCTTACAGTAGTGTTAAGTATCTTCACATCATTGTGCAACCACTCTCCAGAATGTCTTCATCTTGCAAAACTTAAACTCTGTACCCATTAAACAGCAACTTCCCATTCCCCACTCCTCTCAGCCTCTGGCAACCACATTCTTCTTTCTGTCTCTGTGAATTTGATGACTTTAGGTACCTCATATAAGTGGAGTCATACAGTATTTATCCTTTTGTGATTGGCTTATGTCACATAGCATAATATCTTCAAGGTACATCCGTGTTGTAGTGTATGTCTGAATTTCCTTCCTTTTTATGGCTGAATAATATTCCATTGCGTATATATACTACATTTTTCTTCTCCATTCATCGACGGGTGGACATATGGGTTGCTTGTACCTTTTGGCTATTGTAAATAGTGCAGCCATGAATGTGAGTATACCTTATTTTGTTTTTTACTGAATTGGATGGTTCTTTTGGTTCTGCCATATTAACCTCTGAATTTTTTAAATTTCCCGATCCCTTTTTAAGCCTAAGAAGAGCTTGCCTCTGAGATTGTGTGCTCTTTTCCTCCAGTGTACAATTTCATATGTTTTCTGCATCCAAGCATGGACACAAAGCTTCACGGATGACGGATTGTAATGGGCGGGACTGCAGAACATCCTGCAGGAACAAGTAAACATGTGCATAGACAATGAGGTTTGATTCACCTTCCCAGAGGAGGAGAATTAAGTAGGGTGGGTCCTAAAGTGTCATTCTCAGCCGCCAGCCACAGGGTTTCCCCTCAATGTGGAAAGATCCTGGTGTGCCCTCAGAAGGACCCTGCCCTGGAGCCGTGGGAAGCCTCTTCCCCCACCAGCCTCCCATGTCAGGGATTTCACAAATGCTTCAGTGGAAGCTTCTTCTCTTATAAGTGATAAAGGCAACCCAAAGTTAGCTGAAATTGTAGGTGGAGGCTGTCATTCCATCATGACGTCTTTCCTGTGAGTATCACACGAAATGTGCTGTGACTTATGGCGATCATTTAGAGTGCTACCACCTGATAGCTGCCTGAGTAGACACACACACACACACACACACACACACATAAATCTGGCAGGTAGTGTCAACAGCCTGCTGACTTTCTGAAATCTCTCCTTCCATACTCAGGGGCCATGCCTGAAGCTCAGTTTAACGTGGATCTATTTTCTACTGGTCAAAGAAAATTACTCTCGTAGGGTATATTTGTGCCTCCCAAGTGGTCTCATGAGAAGACAGGGTGAATCTCTTCCACACCACATGAGAACTTGTGTTTTCACAAAACGGGAAAAACCCCAGGAGCATCTTCCTCTCTCTGGGTCAACAGGTGCCCAAGGAGGCCTGGGCTTTTCCCTAGTGTCAACTGGTCTTCTCTCCATGCAGACCTGGTACTAGGTGGAAGAAAGATCTCATAGGAGGCTGAAGGGTGAAAGGTAGAAGAGTTAGCTCTCTTAGCAAACCTCTTAGATGGTCCCCCCGTGCTGAGAGGAGGAAGCAGAGGGCAGAGGGTTGAGCACTGGGCTGAAGTCCTGGATAGAAGTCCTGGATTCCAGGGTGGACTGCTTCCTTCTTTTATCTACATTGGGAAGCTAATGTGAAAGCCAAACATGACTTGTGAAAATGTTTTGTAAATGCTAAATGCTTTACAAGTGGAAAGGATCATTGCTTTATACAAAAATAAATAAATTTAAAGAAAAATAATTTCCTGCTTTGAAACATTTTGTTCACAATTTTAATGGCTGCAAGGTGGGATTTGATCTTAGGAGTGAGCAAATGATTACACAAACCACCAGCTACATTCCCCCTGGCCTGAACCGTGTCCAAGATCAAAGGGCTGCTTTAAGATCAAAAGGCTCTGCGATCCGAAAACCAAGCCTGGATCTGCCTCACCCCAGTGCTCCTAGAGGGGCCCAGTTCCACAAAATAGTAAGTATGTCCCTCCTCTTTGTTCCTAAGTAAGCTTGGTTTCCACTTTTATTTCCTTCCACACCCAGGAAGCAATGAATGCTCACAGCCCTTGGGGCAAAGTCAGGAGGAAGGAGGGCAGACAGATGACCTGGTGTCTCAATGCTGAGCACGGAAGGAGGTGCTCTCTGCCTCCCACACGTTTCTCAAAATGATCAGTGGAAATTTCAGGAACAGGAAATCTCTCCTTTAGAAGGAAATCCGAGTGTACCTTTCCCATTTTATCACAAACCTCTAATAATAAAAATGCTACTAAAAATAAGTTCATGTAAGATCTCTGACTATAATACATTTCCATCCCTTTCCCCTTCCCCCTTCCCCACCACAGTGGCCTCTACTTCTCTTGGGAAAATGAAAATCTTAGTAGTTTCTTCCAATTATTCACTCATTTCCCATCTGCTAAGCAGTACCTTCTCCTCCTTTCCAGATAGTAAACCCCAACATTCACCTGACTGTTGGAATTCTACCCCACTGTTTAATCAGGAAGAGTATCAATAATACAGAGACCTCCACCCTGAAGGACACCAATCCCAAGTATTTCTGGACCCCAGGGGAGCCTCACCCAGTTTACGGATACGTCCACTTCAAGGGTGCTGCTGCCCTTCTATGCCTCTTGCAGGGCCCTTGTAAGTCCCTGACAGCTGTTCCAGGCCACTATCCCCCTGTCTGCTCTGTGCCACCGACCCTGGTCACATCCAAACTGCAAAGCTCTGGAGCTGGCAACCACACTGACCCTGTCCAGCTCTCAGGGAGCTGGAGCCAGGCTGAGATGAGCCTGATCAGGAAGGGGTCCCTGCCCACGCCAGGTTGCCAATCACAAGGCTCTTCTAGTTCTGCCCCCAACACTCACTTGGGAGCTCAAAAACCGGTCTCACCCAAATGTTTAACTTGAATCTCACTGTGAGGAAACAATCAGAAAAATCTAAATTGAGAAACTTGCCTGAGCCCTTAAAAAATCTCCATGTCATGAAAAACCACAAAAGATTGGGGGAACTGTTCTCTAGACTAAAGGGGACCCAAGAGACAAGAAAACTAAAGACAATGGACAGTCCTGTGTTAGATCCTGGAATTTAAAGGAAAAAAAGGGCCATAAAAGACCTTAGTGGGAACACTGAGGAAATTGAAATGAGAGCTGCATATTAGATAATATTGTTGTCTAAATGTTAAATTTCTGACTGTGAAGGTTATATTGTAGTTACGTGAAATCGTACCCCTGTTCCTAAGATATAAATGATGGGGTATTTGGGGATGAAAGCTCATGATGCTTACAACTAACTCTCAAGTGTTCAGCAAAAATAAAACATCTGTGTATGATATGCACACAGAGAGAGAGAAAAACGAAGCAAATGTTACGAAATGTTAATATTGGTGAATCCACGTGAAGAGTATATGATACACTATTCTTGAAACTTTTTGAAGATTTCAAATTTTTCATAATAAAAAATGGAGGTTCATAATACCAAGTAGAGAAGATAGACATTGTTGCAATTCTCTATCATCTGTATTTCTCTCATCTCTCCCTAAGAAGCTCATGCACTAAACTTCCTCCATTACCCTTCAGTAAAAAAGAAAATTTACACAAAACAATTCATGAAACAGATATGGGAGGTGGGGTGCTAGCTGGACAACAGCCCATTTATCCCACAGATAAACATACTCTGAATTCTAGTTTAAATGTAACTGAGACCCCACCACGTTTGTAAATAATGGAATTGATTCTTGTATCCATTAGGGGTGTCTCTGTTGGTTGACACAGGGTGGGATAGATGATGCCGTACAAATTACTGGGACCCAGAAGTCCAAAAAGGGACCTGAAGCCCCAAAACCTATCTTCTCTTAAGAATTTAGCCAGTCTGTGCTTGCCACAGGACTTAATTTTTTTTTTTACCAGGGCCAACTCTATTTTTGGTGGCTCCAGGAAGACACAATATTCAACAAAATCAGCATTAAATATAGGTAGAGTTGAGAATTTCTGAGTCTACTTTCAGAGATTAACTCAAATTCCTCTTTCTCCATAAATTTCTTCAAACTCTGCGCTTTAAAAACATTTCTTTTTGTATCTCTGTTAGAACTAAGGCAACTGGATTTCTGGCAGAACTCTCCTTCAAAAATTTTGTCTGTGGCCAGAACTTGGTGAGACCACATGGTCCAATATTTGACCCAGAAAATGCAGTCGCTGTAATTATAGGAATTACTACATGGTTCCTTTTATTATAGTTGTTTGTGTACAAGCCTTTCTCCTCCAATAGACTGTATAATCTCTCAAGGGAAGGATAATGTGTTCTTCTTTCTCTCTGCTTTTTTTCTCTTCATGGGTGATTCCAGCCACTGTCACAGTTGCATTTCCCACCCACCTGTTGACAATGCTCACAAGTCACTCTGGCTCTCTTAGGAGTTTCAGATTATACGTCCAGCTCCCTGCTGAGCAAACCCTTTTTCAGGCTCTCCAAGCACTTCATATTCAAGCAGTCATAGCCTTCCCCCACTTCCTCAAAATTCTGTTCTCCCTCTTGTATTCCCAATCTCAGTTCATCAAACATCCCTGCACCCGTTCAGCCAAGCCTCAACCTAAGTTCATCCTGCCTTCTCCTTTATCTCATCTCCTTTAGCCAACCCTTCACTAAATCCAATTGCTTCTTTTGTCTCCTCAATGGCCCTTAGACTTGTCTCCTCCTCGCCACCCCACCCTACTACCCATTTTCTGGCTCAGGAGCTCAGCATCTCTTACCTGGACTATTAAACAGGACTCCTAATTGACTCCTTGCCTCCAGCCTTGACATCCACCTCTTCTCTTAGATCCACCTTTAATTCTGCAGATACACATCTAAGCATGTCACCCTCGACATAAAACCACTCTATGGCTTCCCAACATGACAGAATCGAGTTAAGCTCTTTGCTTGACCTACTGGGTCCTGCATGAACTGGCCTCCACCCTTCTAGTTTCCTCTTCTCCCTTTCTTGTCTTATGTTTTATGCACTATTTGTGCTAAAGCACTCAGCTCCTGACATGCGTTCTGTTGATTCAAGTTTCTATGCTGTTGCCCATGCTCTTTCCCCAGCCTGGAATTTCTGACCATCTTTTTTGGACATAGCTACCCTTTACTCACCTTTCAACACTCAGATCAGCCTCCATCACATTTTGAAGCCTTCCCGGAAGCTCTAGAAGTGCTGCTCCTCTGTACCCCTACAGCATTCTCTGCATACCTCTCCCTTGGCCATGACTACTTATATAACAATCCATGTATAAGTCTTGCTCCCCCCAAAAATTGCAAGCTCTTAATGAGGGGAACTGTGACCTATTTTTATTTGCCTCCAAAGCAGTTAACACAGTGCTTGGAAAATAGTAAATGTTTGTTAAAAAGCACTAGTTATTCCCCTCTGTGACTAACGTGGAACCAAGTTGCAGTAGATGCCCAATGGATGTTTTAGAACTTGTTTCCTGGAATGGAAGGAGGAGAGGAGCACAGTAGACTTTTCATCAGAATCTTGGCTGTTGAGAGGGGTGTGGGGCCTGGTTGCTTCTCCTGAACACGTTCTCCAATTGTGGCACCATTTCAACAATCATAACATGATAGTTGATCAGTCTGTGTAAACAGATACTAGAGGAAGCTGTGTGAAATACCTGATTGACCTGGCTGTGAAGCGTGAAACAAAGGTAGTTAAAGCAAGAACGCTTTTTCCTGGGCTTTCTCCCAAACCAACCCCTTCATCACCTGCCTGGCTCCCCTCCTTCTCTCAGTCGCTGAGGTTAGAATCTGCCATGTTTCTGTATTTTGAGACTTCAGCATTTTGTTTATCCATGCTCTATTCTGCCATAGTACCTGCAATCCCCTTTTCCTCACCCTCCACATTCTTATCTCCTAGAATTAGTGGCATTGCACTACTACCCATTTTGAAGTGTCCATGAAACCTTTTCTCATCCTGTCTTTGTTAGAATGGCTATGCTCTTTGTGTTTCATCAGCCAGCCTAGATCTTTGTGCCTTTAATATATACGTTGTTCCCCTGTCTCTCTTACTGAGACTGTAAATTCCTTGAGGCCAAGAACTGTGGTTCATGTACCTTTGCGTCAATAGGCCTAGCCAAGTATCTGGTGCTATCCATGGTTTATACAGCTAACTAACTGAATGTTCTCATATAAAGAAAGCAGGGTCCTGAGCCAGTAGAGACGAAACATTTTGATGATGGAGAAGGGGTAGTAATTGGGAGCCAAGTGGATGGATCAAGACTCCTGCGAGAGGATGTGATGATGCCTGGCCACAGTGTTAGGGCCTTGGGGTCAAATAGGGGTGACTAGGAAGAGAGAAGGGGGGAAATAATTCTCAATAGACTCTGAAAAATACTTCTCAACAGTGGTAACTATGCCTCGGGCCCTGCACCTGCCAGTTCAGGAATCTTCCTGAGAGTTCCAGAAAATTCTATCATCTAGAGGAATCACATATACAAATATTATATTTGTGCTTGGGCCTGTCAGTTTGGTCTCCTTACTATAGTGGATATCCCACATCCACTCAGACCACAGTTTTTGTTTGCCTTTAATTCTAGCAGCCCCTACAGAATGCTTCCTTACCTGCAGCAGGTGCCAGAGAATATTTGGTGACTTGCAGACCATGTTCTTTGACACTGAAATAGTTTTTAAACATGAGAGTGGCTTCAAATGGGTTTTGACTAAGTCTTAGGCAAAGAGTCCAAGTCAAATTTTATTCATTTAACTTTTAATTCACATTCCACCACCTCCAGGGATGTCACAGCCTCTTATTGGATGTGCTTCTAAAAGTCAGGAGCACATCCACGTGAGAAAGAGTACTGAGTGAGCAATGGCGAGCACCAGGCTGTCAAAAGCATTCCAGTGGTGCTTCCCAGTGGGGGTCTTGTTTTTCATCCTAATTTACGGTGCATTTTAAAGCCAACTCCTTTCACACTCACAACTATCACTTCCTCATTCTTAAGTCGGTTGGGGTCAAGCTAATTAATACAACAGAACAGCAGTCCTCTCATGTAGAACAAACACCCTAAAAAAAACAAGGAAGCTGAAATAAGAGTCCAGGCTTGCCCAGAGGAACTCATAAGCTCAACAGTAAAAAGCAGAGGAACCTGTAGGCAATATCTAGATGCAAAGATACATTTCTAACACACATAAAATGATAGCCAACATCTCTTGGACATCTGTTAAGTGCCAGGCACTTTTTAGACATTATCTCATTCAACTACACATAACCCTACTAAATACACATTATTAATCCCATTTCACAAATAAGAAAATTGGACTCTCAAAGAAGCCAAGTATTTTGGCCAAGATTTCTCAACTGGAAAGTAAAGGAGCCAAGATACAAACCGAAGTCATTCTGGTTTTAATTCAGCACTCATTCAGCTGTAGCAACCACGCACACAGGAAACCAAGAAACCCACAGAGTGCCGTATTCACCAGGGTACAGTCAGAAAACAAACTTCGCTAGTGATTTTAACAGAGAGAATTTAATATAGAGAATTGGTTAAACAGCTATTGCGAGGCTGAAAAGGCAAACAGGGAACTCTGAGGTAACAAAAGCTAGTAACCGTAAGAAGTAGCTAACAAACAGCTCTTGGGCTGGGGGAACATAGGGAGAGGACTGGAGTCATCAGACCCTAGAAGCTTGGAGAAGGAGCCCTAGGAGCTAGGACTCAGACTTCTGAGGAGGGGGCACTACTCAGCTGGTGTTGGTACCTCAGAGCACGTGTGATGGAGCTGGTTCTGGGAATCTTCAAAGAGGCTGGAAAATGCTACCAACTGGAACTAAGACTGCTTCCAGGGTAAAAGGTCATTGCTGGGGTGACACTGACAGGAAAAGCAAGAAAACAGAAAGAGCAAGTCTCTTCTCCCCTCCTTGTGGCAACTCACCTCCCTGTAGTGTCACTAATTGGCAAAGGAGACATGTGGTTAACAGAGTCCCAGTCCCAGCCCAACAGAGCAAAGTATAGGAGCGTGGGTTTGGAGCTGAGAGAGAGAATTGCTTCCTAACCAGCACAAGTGGGTTATGTGTAAGCACCAGTGCAAGTGGTTCGGGGTAAGGGAGATAATCTTCAGCTGCCATTATTGAGCACCTACTATGTGACATTCATTGTGTTCCATCCTTTCCACATATTGACTCCTTTGCTCTACACAACCTATAAGGTAGGTACTATTGTCTTACCAATTTCACAGAGGCAGAAGCTAATATTTAGAGATGCCAAGGGACTTGTAAAAGGTTAGGAAGAGGAGGGACCATGATTCAAAATCAGGTCTATCTGGATGCTAAGGCCCTGCTCCAACCACCCATATTAGTTTGCTAGGGCTGCCATAATAGATGATCACAAACTGGGTGGCTTACAACAAGGAAACTTTATTCACTTACAGTTCTGGAGGCCAGAAGTCCAAAATCAAAGTGTGCGCAGAGCATGCTCCCTCTGAAATCTCTAGGATAGACTCTTTCCTTGCCTCTTCCAGCTTCTGGTGGCTCCAAGGGTTCCTGGGCCTGTGGTTGCAACACTCCACTCTCTGCCTCCATCTTCACAAGGCTTTCCTCCTGTTTTCTCTCGTATCTCTTATAAGGACGCTTGTCACTGGATTTAGGGCCCACTCATGCAATCTAGGATGATCTCATCTAAAGACCTTTAACTTAATTACACCAGCAAAAATGCTTTTTCCAAATAAGGTCACATTCACAGGTTCTGGGGTTGAAATGAGACTTATCTTTTTGGGGGCCACAATTCAACCACTATACCACCATACTGTGTAAAATTACTCCTTCAATTTTGAAAATCATGTTTAGCAAAACCATTTAAAATGAAATGAAATCTATATTCTTATAGCATTTTCAGGTTTTAAAATAACATTTTGTGCTGTATGTAGTACTTTTGTGTGTGTGTGAGAAAGATTAGCCCTGAGCTAACATCTGCTGCCAATCCTCCACTTTTTGCTTGAGGAAGACAGTCCCTAAGCTAACATCTGTGCCAATCTTCCTCTATTTTGTATATGGGACACCGCCGAAGCACAGCCTGATGTGTGGCGTGTAGGTCTGTGCCCGGGATGTGAACCTGCGAACACTGGGCCGCCAAAGCATAGCACACAACCTAACCACTACACCAGTAGGCTGGGCCTTGTATGTGGTACTTTTAATATTTGGTATTCCTCTCCCTTTAAGCTTTTCTTTCTTGGTAAAGACAAACACACAGTGACATCTTCTGCAGCTCCTGTCATCCGGAACAGCCATCCCGTACGTCTTCGCCTCATCAACTCATGATCTCATTTCAAATCTCTTCTGAGATTTAAGTATCCTCCCTCCTCTCTTGTCCCTCCTTGACTGCTTTTTTTGACTTGATTTCTTAAGCACTCACATTGTGCAATCCCAGAATTCAAGGGGCATATCTGGTCAAAGGAGTATTATTTCAGATGACAGTTTCATCAACCACAGGGCAGAAGGCTCCCAAAGCTTCCGTCACTTGTCCCAACAAAAGCCACCTTCCTTTCTCTCCACTCCATATCCTACCTTTGCGAAGGGAGCTTTCCAATAACAGCTTTTCTTCTTGATTGGAAGGATTGAGTGATCCATTTTGCAATTCACCTGGTTGAAGACATAGTTTGGAAATTTATGTACCTTGGAGATGTGCTTCTTACGTGTGTGTGAAGGGCAAAAAGATTTCTCAAAGCAAGCAGGCATTAGGAAAGAAAGGTATATTGTGCCCTTTTGCTAAATAAAATATGTGAGCTGAGGGCCCCCTAATGCATCAGGGTTAATGAAATGCATTTCATATGCCTGATTTGAAAGAATAAAAAAGGCAAGATGCCTTTCTCTACCGTGGAAATATGTCAGACCCATCTTTATTAGGGTCTGACATATTTGCTGGTGAATATTTCCAGCATACCAAGTACTATATCCTCTGAATTTAATTCTGAAGTTCATAAATTTTGCTTCCTGGAAGGAAAGGAGATGAATATTAGAAAGCAAAATTTTGAAACTCACCCAGCGTTTTCTCTGTCCAAGTGTCTCAATATCAAAATCATCACTATTTGTTTGAAATTTAATTTTCAAAAAGCATATCCCCTCTCCACAGACATGGATATTGATGTTACCGGATGGTTCCTTCTTTCCCCACAAAATTCTTGGAAACATTCCTTCTTTAGGAGAGGTATGCCAATTCCTCAGCGTTTCATTTATTTTCCTCAAGCTCTTCCTCATCTGTGGGTTCATATTTTACTTGTTTTTTTCAGGCGGTAAATGGAAAAAGCAAAATGGATTATTTCAGACATACCACCTCTCTCCTTCCCTATGACCAGAAAAGGACCAAACTCCACCTCTTCTCTCATTCTTCTTCTCAGTCTATTCATGGAAAAGTCATTATGCCTTCAATTTCTTTTCTCAAGTCATATGGGATAATAAAAGCAATACTTACCAGGTATTAGTCTGCCTATTGGTGTTTCTCTATAACTGTGTCTATTTGGAGTTTGGAGGGGAAAGAATGAAGGTATACAAGTCACAAAGAGGAGGGCCTTCGTGGAGAATCCTAGCCCAACAGATGTCCATGGCTCAAAATATTTCCCTCAGTCATCACTCAAAACTAAAACACCTCCCAAGCTCCCATCAGTATATTTGCCTGAAATGTTAATTTATAAAGTAAGCCACGAACTCTACAGTTTGTTGAAAGTAGGGGCAGGATATTTTCCTAGTTCCATTTTTCAGAGACCATGGACCACTGGGGCATCTGGTCCCCTCACAAGGACCTTAGGTCCCATAGGACGTAGCAGTCAGCCAGATGAGCGATTCTGCTTTCATCATAACACCTGGAGGATGTAACGCGTCCATCCAGTGGAAGGACGTGGCAAATGAAAGACATCTAATAAATGTAAAAAGAAAGGTCCAGGAAGAACCCTTGCACCTTTCTGCCTTCTCGCTCCTCCACACACCTTTGACCATGTAGAGACTCTTATAAGTAGTGTCCATAAAGGTGTTAGTAGAAACATGGGGTAACAGGATCTGGTGACCTCACAAAAGACAAACCAATTTCTAGACAGAATAGCCTGTGATTGACATCTGTGTTCTATGTGATCTAAAATCTCTTGGCATTTTTTTTTGTTGCATTCTGGGATATACAATTATAAGCATTAAGCTGAGGAAGCAAAAAGCATTAAACAATTTCATGACTATAGCAATAGACACAAACTATTATATGTCACGGATCCATTTCAGTTCCCCTAACAGTCTCCTAACCGTCCTCATTTCCATTCACACTTCATCAATGACTCACTCTTTTACACTCCCTAACAAGTCACATAACTTTCTTCTGCTGCAGTCTCTTCATCTTCAACCAAGAGAAACAACGTGATTGCTGTTGTATGTTCAAGGCAGTTGATTCCCAAGTGCTGTGAAATCCTTGTATAAATGGTACCGTGCAGAAACAGGCCAGTCTAACAACAAAACTAAACCCAAAGGAGTGTCAGCCCGGTCAGGAGTCCACCTGAAGGTTAGAGATTGCTGCAACTCCTTGCATTAAATTTCAGACAACACAGGCCTCCTCAGAGACAATACGCTACCTGTTTAAGGGTGGCTTTGCATAGCAGGAAAGATGTGGACTCTAGGTTTGGATCTGCAGGTGATGGTTGCACAAAGCCAGGTGACTTTGGGCAACTTGTTCTTCTGTAAAATGGGGATAAAGACACCTACCTTGCAGGGTATTTGTAAGGAGTAGAGATAAACATACAGAATCCTTGGAATATAGTAGATGCGCAACAAATAGATTTTATTAGAGGCTATTATACCTCCCCTGTATTTATTGCTATTCTATTTGCAAGCTAATCCCACTCCCCACCACCTCCTCCGTTAACTCAAGGCTTTATACTGATGGGGAAGTCAGCAGAGCAGCCAAGATCATCAGAAGCTGCCTGTTGGCCTCTACCCTCTGTGTGGGTCATTCATTCATTCATTTAGCAAGTGTTTCTTGAGTACCTACCACATGCCAGGCACTAGATCTGGTCCTCTGTTGCTTTCCAGCATTACCAATGTCCACTGTTAACCAGAGTTACCTGACCCCTCAGGTTCTCCTTTTTTCACTGTTCCCAGGTGCACGTTCAACCCTGAACCTCCCAGTCTGCCTGGGACAGTTGTACAGACAATGTATTATACAACTCTTGGGGCAGCATCCACATCATAGTTCTTCCTTCTTGCTTGTCCTCCCTGCCTATATGCATCTAGGCAGGCTATGTGTACCTAGGAATATTTCTGAAGTTTTGCTAATAAGCAAAAATAATACACAAAATCTGAGAAGCAGACTGGGCACCATAGTAAGAGGAGAAAAGGCTCTTTCTGAGTGCAAGGCCCAGCTCTTCCCCTCCTGCAGGACAACATTCTGGCTAGGAGGTTGCAGACCTTATTAACATTATTAATCACTATAATGCCAATATATTTGCATTTTCCTTTAATTCTCAAGGGACTCTTGTGGAAAATATTATCATTTCCATTTTACCAATAAAGAAACAAGATCCCAAGGAATTAAATAATTTGCCCAAGGTCACAGAGCGAGTGAGTGGCTGGGCTAGGACCAAAACTCAATTCCGACTCCCAGGCCAGTTTCCTCATGAAGTTGGTGTTCCACCAATGCTGTCCAATATAACTTTCCATGATGATGGGAATGTTCCATATCTGCACCGTCTAATATGGTACCCACCAGCCCAATGTGGCTATGGAGCACTTGAAATGTGGCTACTACAACCAAAGACCTAAATTTTTTAAATTTTATTTAGTTTTAATTAATTTAAATTAAATAACCACATGTGACCAGTGCCTGCTATATTGGACAATCAGGTAGAACCTTAGTGCTAAACCTGAGCTGCACAGAGAGAGCTTCTGAGGCTTCTGGTACCATCCCTCAGAGCCATCCCTTCTCCATTCCAAGCCCCTGGCCCAAGTGAACCCATTCATGAATATTCATTGAGTGTCCCCAGACCCCTTGAAGAGGGAGCTGACCTTAGACATGGTCAGAGCCCACAGGCTGCCCAAATGGTTTGATGAAAGCCAGCACCAAAAAGACCAGCCCACTCAATGATGACATGCACCTCCCATGGGGCCTCAATTTTCCCCATCAGTCCCAGAACTTACAGGTCATGGCTTTGAAGGCAAAGGCAAATTTGTCACCATTAAGCCATTATCACCCTTGGAAATCAGTTAGCTGACCAGTCACCTCCCTGGGTCCTAAGGGAGCAGATCCCAAGAATAAGAGACAGGCTTTGAGAAAGAAAGGAAAAGGAAAGTGGCATTGCCTAGAGCAGAAGCACATATGAGAGGCCCCCGGCGGAGTTCAGTCCAAAGTCTTGTTTTATTTGATCAATACAAAGTGTAAAAAAATGTTTAAATTAACTGAATTTCCAGTATTTAAACATAGTGAGATTTCAAATAAAAACTGGTTTTCCCATCTTCCTGGAAACTTGGGCCATCTTGCAAAGCTCTGTTTCATTAGCATCGTTAGCATCAATCACCAAGAGCAGTAGCAGCTGTCCAGTCCTCCGCAGCCCCCACCACTGGTTCCCCACAGCATCCTTCTTTACTCATGTGGCTAACCTGGCTGGCATCTGCAGGAATTTGTGGCTGTGATCCCAAAGTAGTTGTGCAGGCCGGGGCAAGGTGCCTCCGCGAGGGGCTGGGATAACATGACAGTGCTAGCCTGGTATCTGGAGGCCCAGGAGAGTGCAGTGGGGGAGAGGATAGAGAAAAGGGCACCCAGAGGGAAAGAAGGAGGGAGAGAGCTGGAGCACACTAAACTGCAACGCCACCACCTCCACACTCCGCCTCCTGCCTCACCTGCATTGATATGTGCCAGACGTTTCTTGGAACGTCTTGATCTCTAGCCTCCAAAGCTTTTTTCTTCTACTTTCTTCCAGCACCTAGAACAATGCCAACCACACAGAAAGAACTTGAGAAATGTGAGTTGTTCACAATAAAATGAACTCAATTCAGAATGCCTCCATCAAACTCTCCCAGTTACTACTCCAACCTGTCATTCTCCCTGCTGAGCGCTTCTATATGCTCTCTCCTTCTTGAGCTTACACTGAATCTTTGTAGTCATTCCCCTCTGACATGGGTTTCTTAATCCCAGGCCTCCACACACATGGCTGACCCAGCCAAATCCTGGACAATGCAGGATGCGATTCCCTCGCATCTGGCAGCATGGTCCCAGAACTGGGTCAAAATTAATATCCAAGCTATGACCTAGTAAATGACTTTAACACTTTGTGTTTCCTTGTCTTATTGTTCAGTCTGTTCACCTGAGATTTTTTTTCTGTGCCAGGGAGACAGTGAGGAGGGAATCTGGGAAGGTCACTAGACCATTAGCTTTCTGTAAACAGGAAGTATGCATTTTCCTTTTGATATCCTTGGTATTAGCAGTCTACAATACAGAGTAGGGGTTCTCCCGATAAAGGTTTTAGTGAGTGCAAGTGTGAATCGAAGAGAAAGAACCCCTAGACTAAGGAAAGATCAAGGACACAGGTTCAAAACTTTGTTGTACCTTTTCTACCTGTGTTAGCTCCTTCACATAATCTATTTGAGCTTCTCTTTCCTGATCTATGACAAATTAATAATAATATAGAGCTTGTTGATTGGTACAATCCTTAGGCAGTCAGAATGTCACTTGGTAGCAAAAAACATAAAGGAATTTAAGAACGTTGACTCAATGATCCCGATCCTAAGAGCTCATTTTAAGGAACTAATTCAGCAGAAACAATGCTGTTATGTGCATGAAGAAGTTTATTCAGAACTATAGCCAATTCTGAAATAATTAACGTTACCTAACTACCCACAATAGGGAAATAATTACCCATGTTTAGTATTTAAACATGATGGATGATTTTTCAACAATAAAAATTAATATATATGAAGACTATCTAAACACACAGAATCTATCATCCTCAATGTTGCTAGAGTATTCCTTTAAAAGTAAAATCTGTTCATATTGCTTCCCTGCTTAAAATTATTTAATGGTTAAAAACTCGGGAGTGGGACTGCTGAGTTAATGTTTATGTATATAAGAAACTGCCAAACTGTTTTCCAAAGTGGATATACCATTTCACTTTCCCACAAGGACTGTATGAGAGCTCCAGTTCCTCCATATCCTGACCAGCACTTGTTATAGTCAGTCTTTTTAATTTTAACCATGCTAAAGGATGTTTACTGGCATCTCATTATGGTTTTAATTTGCATTTCTTGATGACTAGTGATGCCGAACATCTTTTCATGTGCTTATTAGACATTTATATAGTTATTTACCCAAGAGAAATAAAAACTCATGTCTACAAAAAGATTTGTACGTGAATGATCATAGCAATTTTATAAGAGTCCAAAACTGGAAACCCAAATGTCTATCAACAGATGAATAGATAAACAAATTGTGGTGTACTCATACAATGGACTCTTTTTGAGCAATAAAAAAGAATGAACTTCTGATACACACAACAACATGGATGAATCTCAAAGACATTATGCTGAATGAAAGAAGCCAGATTTAAAAGAGAACATACAGTATGATTCTAGCAATATGAAATTCTAGCATAGGCAGAATTAATGTATTGTGACTACAAACAGATCAGTGATTGCCTGGAGCTCGGAGTCTGGGAGGGTGTTGATTGCAAAGGGGCACAAGGAACTTTTAGGAGAGATGGAAATGTTCTATATGTTAATTGGGGCGGTGGTTACACAGGTATATATGTCTGTCAAAATTCATTGAACTGCATGCTTAAAATGGGTGCATTTTATTGTATGTAAAACACACCTCAATACAGTTGATTTAAAAAGAAAAAAGTATTCAATTCCTCCTCATTACTTCAGAATAAAGGAAAAAACATTAGTATTATATGCAAGATTCTGTTGATATGTCCCCTTTCTCTCTCTCCAACTTGATTTCCTGCTAGAATCCCACCTGTTTTGCTCCAGTCATCCTGAAATACCTGCTGCTTCCCAGTCACCGTATTTTTTCATGTCTCTATGTCTTTATAAACGCTATTCCCACTTCTTGGAATCTAAACCCCACCCCTTGCCACCTTGTAATTTGACTCACTCCCACTCATCCTTCAAGATCAACTCAAGCCTGCCTGAACTTCTCTCCAAGGCTGGGTCTACTACCCCTCTGATGTGTTCTCGTAGTATCCCGTATATGCTTCTAGCCTGATGTTTTCACACTGTGGTATAATAGTTAATATTCTTGTCTGTCTTCCTTACCAGGCTCTGAGCATTGTAAAGTCAGGGTCTGTCTCTTTACATTCTTTATCCCTAGCACAGAGCTTGGCACATGTTGCTTAGTAAATGTTGAATGGATGAATGGATGAATGAATGAATGGATAAATGAATGAACAAATGTCATGTCTACCCTCAGAAGGATGTGGTGAGGATCGAGTGAGATAAGGGACGTGACTCTCTGTACTCTATTATTTGGCTGTTTGATTTGGCCCCATAGTATAGTTGTGTGGCCAAGACTATGCCTTCTGAGAACCTCCACCTCCATCCCACAGAATAGCCAGTAAAGAGATCTTTGTCAGTTTCTATCTTGGGATCAGGATGACAACCTTCCAAGATGACATGAGCTCCTGAGCTCCTCGAGAGGCAATCAAAAGAAGCTTGACTCAGTGACTCACTGAGTTGAGAGGCGGTGGCCGAAATCCCTCTGAGGGGCAGCACACCTCAAACCACAGCTTGAAAATGAACAAAATGAACCACAGCTGTTCATTCCTGCAACGCTTTGCACTATTTCACATATATTTGTTACTTGATTTATGTAACTGAATTGTATTTGGACTTCTAACCACATCTATTTTAGTTAATGTATACTCTTCAATTCCTGAAGATTCTGACTAGTAGATGTCACCAATACCTGCCCACGCAGACACAAAGCAGCATTGTCCTCCTTCACAGAGACTCCCTTGGCCACTTACTTGTTGACATCGAGTTGGAGCAGCTCCTTTCCATGACTGTGATCCATTTTCTTCACCCTTACTGGAGGTCTAACAAAAATAAGCCATATCTCTGCCAAACCCTCCTCCCTCTCTCACCTCGCTACTTCACCAACGTCTCCCCAGCACCCAGCTCCAGTACAATGCCCACTTGATGCAGAATGACAACTTGCCTAGACGGCATTTTCTTGAATGAAGGAAATGAAAGCATTTCATACCCTACCATCATTCCTTGACCTTCTCCTACTTTTGTTTCAAAAGTGCTTTTCCTTCTGCTTTGGCCAGAATTAGTTAGAGAGCTGTCCAGTCTCCAGCCCTGCACCATGATCACTGATAGTCTTTTTTACTGGCTGACACTGAAGGTTCATCTGGCAAAGTAAACATTAGTGAAGAACTTTCACCAAGTCAGCGCTCAAAGGCAAGCGAGTGAACCTCTGGAGGGAAGAGTGGGAGAAGGCGGATGGGAGGGGAAAATAACATTAAATATAGAGTTAGGTTTTTAAATCCTTTTTTCAAGTTATGAGGAAGGATTCTTCTGTTCATTTATTTATTCATACTTTCAGTCTGGCTTGATCTCCCAGAAAATGGCTGTGTGGCTTTATCTCTAATGTGGGCCCAGGGCTCTGGCTCTATCAGGACTCCAAATTCCCCCGGCACCACCCCTGGGCTTATTCTGGAGAGTAATGTTTTACAGACATTCAAATCCACCAAGAGCTTAAATATGGTTCGTTTGGGAGAGGGCCAGGAGACGGAATGGTCATTATCAGCAATCTGTTCTCTGAAAAATCTGAGACATGTGAAGAAACAACCTAAGCCTTACATACTGTGAGGGAGAAAAGAAGGGATTGGAATGTTTTCTCGTATTTTCCTAAAATATCCAGTGAACCGTGAACCTAAACTCTACACCTGAGGCAAACTGGGAATTGCTATTTTAACAACGCACAGCTTAGAAAACAATCCGCACACCTTCTGTGACTTGGGCCAGCCCCAGAGAGGTTTCTGGCAGCATTTTATGGGTGACTAATACTCAAGTTAAAATCAACACGAGTTTTCCAAACACAGCCTCTCTGAGGGTGAAGGGTAGACTTTTCACCTGTCTGCCATGGCTCCCTTCAATGTGCTTTGCCACTTGGGATCTGGGAGGAAGTTTTTTCTGGGCATATAACAGAGCTTTTAAGATGCTTGTGAGCCTTATTGTCTGATCTAAGCTCTCTCCACTTGGTCTACCGGCGTATCTCTCACGTAGGAGGACAAGAGAGCACGTGCAACAGGAGACAGGAAATGCCCTCGTTTATTCACAAACATCCGTGGAACTCCTCCCTCCGAGTGGGCCCATTGGGGAATACCAAGATGACTCAGCCGTGGTTGAATGAGGGCAGATATGAAAACAAATAATTAAAATAATGAAGCCAAGTGCTGAATAAGGTTTGTACCAAGGACCGTGGGAACACAAAGAAGGGATAATTAATTTTGTCAGAGGGAGTCAAGGAAGATTGTGTAGAGGGTGACCTCTGAGCTGTCGTAACAGACAAGTTGGAATGTCCAAGTGAGAACGAAGAAGCAAGGCATTCCAGGCAGAGGAAAGAGTAGACACTAAGGCATGGAGGCATGAAAGTCCCCTAAAAAGTGTGGTGTGTCTGGGACACAGGTTCAGTGGAGGAAACTGGGAGGATATGAGGCTGATATGGTGGGTTGGGGTCACATATGAAGGCACATGTGCTTACACTAAAAGGTCTGAAGCTAATTCTTTGCTGAAACAGAGGATTTTAAGCATGGGTATGATTTATCAGATTTTATAAAGGTATAGCAGGCAGCAAGTAAGGAACATGGAGAGGAAAGGTCAGAGGCTCGTCCCACAGACCAACAAAGAAAATGAAAGCCTCAAGTCAGTTCATTGTGGTAGAAATAGAGAGGGGACAGGCATATGGCCTTTAGAAAGTAGAGTCAACAGCACTTGGTGGCTAATTAGATTTGCAGGGGGAGGCAGGAAGGGAGTCAAGGGGGATTCTGAGTTTTCCAACTTGGCCAACTGAGTCAATGGTGGTAGTGATAACTGAGCTAGGAAATTGAACACAGGAGGCCAAAACATAAGAGACTGAGAAATTAGAGCCCTCTCATCCAAAATGTTTACTGTACAGCAATAGGACATCAAACAGCCTAGGCAAAGACAGCTGCTTTCATTTAGAATTTAACACAATTTAAACACAACTTTTAAATCAACTACTATAAAATTAACATTCATTTTATTGTGGGTGGTATTAGACATGTGTTCTTTAGGGAGACAAGTGAATACAGTGTTGATGGAAGGCCTTTTCCTGTCCTGTGCAGGGCTCCCAGAGATAACAGGTAGTGATAACCAAGAGCTGAGCAGGAAGGACCTTCGTCTTCCTCCCCATTTCCATACTTGTAGAGTGCTGGGGGCTTGCAAGGCACTGGGGGGGGGGGGGGCGGGCGCTGCATTGAGCTTTCAACCCAGCAGTGATCACCCTGAATGTCCAAGAGGAACTGAGGTACAAGTAGGTGCAGGATGTGCACAGGGGTAGATGGGAGGGGCAGAGGTGGTGAAAAGGCACGATAAGAGTGGGGATGGGACCTCAGAATTACTTAGCCACTTCCTTCTCCCTCCAATCTGAGCAGCTCTGGAAAATGGCAGCTCCAAACCATAAAGCTGATTGTCACCCTGCATACTTAGCCACCCTCATTGACCACGTCCCAGGGACAGCCTTGACCGTGGGTAAAAAGAAATCCTGTCATTTAGGTGGCTTCAGTCTGAAGATATGAAATGTAAATGTCTCCATTCAGTGAGGAGAGCCCAAAAGGTTCAAACCAAATATGAGGAGCTCAAAAAGACTAAGGGAGCCTGAAGGGGAGACACCCATCAGAGTCTTCCTGAGAAGAAAGTCTTCCTGGAAGTGTGAGCTGGTTATCGAGTGAGGAACAGGGAGGGCGTTCCAAGAGAGTGTCCCAGTGAGCGAAAAGGCAGGAGAGGGAAACCACTGGGGGGCTTCACAGACCTGAGAGAGACGTTCTAACCTGTGGACAGGAGAGTTCTTCCTGGTGGAAGGTGAGGCCGGAGAGGTACATACAGGTGAGATCCTTGAGGGCCTTGAGTAGGAGGCAGTGTGGACCAGACTTAATATAGCTAATGGGGAGTCATTAACAGTTTTTAAACACAGTTTTGACTTTTGAGAATGATCATTTTAGCAGTAGTGCCTGAGATATACAGTCTGGGGAGAAATGAGACGAGATCTATTAGGAGACCGCTGAAATAGGAAGTAGGAATCTGACTTTTATTAAGTCAAGCCCTGAGCTTAAGCATTTTTACATAACCGTAAGCAATCAGGGTTATGATTCCCACTCTACAGTTGATGAAAGTGAAGCTCAGAGATTTAAGAAACACGCCCTTGTAGGTGGCAAAGCCAAGATCTCACACCAAGTCTATTGGACTTCCAAGCCCGTGTCTCCATTGCACTGTCTCAGAAGAGGGCGCTGATGAGAATGGAAAGGACAGTGATTCTCAGCCCTGGCTGAGCGTGGCATTCACCTGGGGAGCTTTTCAAAATCATGATGCCCAGGCTGCGCCCCAGACCAACTAAATCAGGATCTACATGAGTGGGAAGGGACCCAGACATCAGCATTCATTTAGAGCTCCCCAGGTAATTCCAATGTGCAGCCAAGTTTGAGAACCACTGCTACAAGAGATGTTGCAAAGGAAGAATTGATAATAGTTGGCTAGCAAATGTAAAGACCAAGAGAGAAGGAGGAAAGAATGTGACTTTAATATTTTTAACTTGGATAAAGTCAGAAAAGGATGCTAGCGGGAAAACGAGGAATTTATTTTCATAGTCCTTTACTTTACCATTATCGTGTGCCATCCAAGTGGAAACATCCAAAGATGCTTGGCAAAGTGAGCCAGAGGCTTCAGGGGCTTCAGAGTCGAGACCACACCAAGCTCAACACCTCAGCACCTCAGCACAGTGGTGTGCTGGGACCAGCTCATACCAGTGTAAGGAAGCCAACTGCCAAATTTTCTAAAATTTTGCAAGCCAGTTGTTAATGCAGCCATTCTGAAAAATCGGATCACAAACTTACAATTAAATAATCTTAAAGACAAATGTAATAAGTTCTCACAACTTATCACTTCCTAATACTTTACTAGCATCTCTGCTTTTGAGGTTGTTTACATCTACCTTATCTGCATGGTAAGAAAATCATATAATGGTGTTCCACTGTGTGTCTCTCCCCAGCTCCATGTCAGCCATGTTGGTAGCTTGAAATTGGCTATGATGAGTACTTACATTGTGAAAATTGTCAAAAACTACAAATTAGGGCTCCCTCCCCCAAAGAGTCAGCTGTTAAACATTTACCAGGGCATCACTACCTAAAACTATGTTATGATCTATGCAGAGAAGTCTGTGTGTGAGCATGCTCCAGGAGCCTCATTAAAGCAAAACAAAGAGAATAAGGTAGAAACTAAGACTCCACAGATGCAGGAAAGAAATTAATGCTAGAAACAGTTTCTGATATTGACTGATATTTCCCCAAACACAAGCTTTTTGCACTCCTCAGGTCCTCTGGGATCGCTGCTATTCCAAATAAACCTGTTTCATTTACCTCCATGAATAAGAAACTTCTAGCCAGAAAGATATATTTTACACTAACACATAAAAATACTCTGTGTTTATATAGCACTTTCCTTTTAAGGAGCTCACAGCAATTACACATGTTCTCATTATTCCTATGAATGCCCTGGGGAGGTAGCTAGGTGGTAAAGAAATAGGAAAGAATGAAAAAAAAAAGTGTTAAATTAGAAATCAGGGCATTACCTAGCCTCAGAGCTATAAACAATCTTTTTCCTCCCAGTGTAGGAAACCCTGACTTCAGGACTTTAAAGAGTCTTGCTTAAGAGGGTTCTAAAATTGGACTCCCATCCCTGGGCATGGCCATGGAGACCTCCCATTGTCTCCCTTGTCTCCTCCTCGTTCTCCTGCTGTTGTGGCCCTACCTTCTAAACTGGGCAGGGGCTGGAGTTTGCAGTCTAAGCTTGCCTGGCTCCAGAACCCCAGGGAGTTCAGCAAAGGGCCAACCAGGCAAGGAGATGGGCCCTGAACAGCAGCAGCAGCCACCAGTATCGGGAGTCATTCTTGCATGACCCGCTGTCTCTGTGAGACATTTCCTGGGCTCCACACCAGTAACACTGCTGTCCCCTCTGCACCAGTGGCTTCGTTCCACTGGGGATCCGAATGGCCTTTCTGCCTTTCCGCAGCACCTTCCCGTGAGGCTCTGGACAATTCCAAATAGGTCCTTTGGAATACAAATCAGTTTAACTTGAACTCTGGTATCCTCTCCATTCAGCCAGGATTTATCTGAGCCACAGAGTAGAGCATACAAGGTCGCGATGATGAAAACTGAAGGAAAGAATTCACTGAAGTGCGTGTGTGTGCTTGTGTGGGTGTGTGTCAGACACAGAGGCAAACTGAGAAAGGCAAGGGGACAGAAACAGAGGCAGAGAAAGGAGAGAGACAAGAAGTTAGAGAGGCTGTGGGAATTCCTGAACAAAAAAATTATTTTCTTTTCAATTGTTTTATTTCTGACTAAGAATTTCATTGCTTGGTTTTTGTTTGTTTGTTTGCTTGTAATCTGTGGGAGGGTAAAATTTTAAGTTAAATCTTCCTGATGGCCAACCCTGGAGTCCATGCAAGCCAGACCCACATGTTACAGTGTCCCCTTAACAACTTCCTCTGGAGGTAACCCTGAGGGGGGAGCTTTGACCGAAGAGCACTGCCTTTGGGAACATTTGTCTCTGGCCAAGAATCATTGGCTATTCAGACTGTCGAGACCCAGTCAAGTCTGAAGGAGACTCCCCCAGAATCCCCAACAAGGGCTTCCTAATTGCCACAAACATGGCAGCAGGTCTCCTGCTGGCGCACTCCTGGGCTCTCCTTTTCACCAAGTTGTGAGGTTCTGAGGAGTTTCCTGAGATCCCAGGGCCCTCAGACCCAGCTTGAGTGGCCTTTGAAGCAGTCAGTGGTCCACACCAGACACGCAAAACAAACAAGTCAATTAAGTGGAAACAGCACTAGCTGGGGAGTCAGGAGATGGGTTCTCATCTTCCTAGTTTCATCACAACTTCTGTGGAGCTCGGTTTGTTCATCTGTGACACGTCAGGGTACAAGTAGTTGCAATTATTCATTCAGCTATCATTTACTGAGCACCTACATGTCCAGGACTGCCTGGGGTTATGAAAACAAAAAGCAAAACAGCCCACATGGACCCAAGTGTCAATGGGCTTATAGGACATGCTTTCTAAGGGCCCTTCCCATCTAATATTCTCTCAATAATCTCTTAGTGGCAAGAGGGCTTCCCTTTATCCCCTGAGCTAATGAAATGAGCTCCAACTAAGTAAAAGGGATCATGTTTTCTTTGTTTGTTTTTTTACATTGGGGTTCCCAAACTTAACTACTTCTCACTTGCAATGCGAGTGTCTGAAATGTTAATTGAGCCTTACCACCGCCCTTGGAGAAATGTAAGTGTTGCAACATCTGCCACAATCAAAAACACTTACTAGGCTCCTGTCTGCTCAGGGCACCATATGCACTAAGTCAAAGAGGCACAGCCCAGCTGTCCAGAAGCTTCTAGAAACCCTGGAGCTCACCCACATAAAGGACAAACAAACAACTGAGCAAACTCTGATAAAACGATGCTGTCAGACCCACAAAGGGAATGCAAATGAAGAACTGGTGAGGAAATTCTCCTTTGGGAAGGTGGAGGGGGAGAGGGCATAGATTTGTACAGGCCAGACAACGAGATGGGCGATCACTCACTCTGTCTTCTTAGTCTAGGGTTGCCAGGGTCTTTTGAAGGGTGGAGAGAACTAGGATGGGGACCCAGGACAAGGGCCCTCGGTGACGGCACTCCAAAGGTTCCGGACATCGGTGCGAACTCACAAAGCCAGGGTAAAACCTCCCCAGCACTTCACTCTGGCAATGGCAGGCTCCTTCCACAATCCGTCCTGGCCCCTCTCTACCCCCTTTAACATCTTACAAAGCCTTGTATTGTGTTAATATCAGGGGAAAAAAGTGACTAAGGGTGAGTGTGTGACTAAGGAAAATAAAACTGGGAAAGGAGTCTCAAATGCTCGCCCCCACCCCCAGGTTATCTTGGCTCCTTCCCTGATTCCGTCAGTTCACAGGCTCTGACATAAAAGGCAGGAAGTTACATACACGAAACAAAGCTCCTTAGATGTCAGGAAATTAACCTGGGAAATCAGAGCCAAGAGCGATTAGAGGCCCTGCACCCTGAGTTCAAAAACCGCTATGGAGTTAGATCAAAAGCCATTTGCTGAGCTCCCCAGGTCCGGGTCTGCCAATGCACATCCAGGAAAACCTGGTCACGGGGCCCGCACGCCTGTGTGCTGGGCATTTTTTCTGCCTCATGACTTAATCTCACTCAGATCTATGGCTTTTGACTCTTCTTGCCATAGGATTTTGGAGGCCAGTCCTTGGCAAGTCTGCCCCCAGAAGAGCAGCTGGCCTGCCCTGGCTTCCTGATTAGAGAAGAGAATCCCACACCCAACCTCAGAGGGGGGCCAACAAGTGGCCCTGGAGGAAACAAAGCAAGTCCTTAAAAGGAGGGGGAGGGGAGACAGCCTGGGGATCCTGACCCTCCCAGCTAAGAAAACAAACACCTCCTGGAGGGTGGAAAGGTCAGACCAGAACAAACCGTAGACTTGTGAGAATCATTATTTATGTCCGCAGCAACAATAATGTCTCTTTGAGCCTCGGTTTCATAATCTTTACAATTAAGGGCTTGCACCAGGTGTTCTTTATGATGCCTTCTAGTTATGATATCTTGGAATTTTTAAACAGTTTTAATGTTTCACATTACAATGAAACTGTCAAGGGGTTTTTGCATGGCACCCTCTTGTTGTACCTCCAGCAATGGGTGTTAAGCGCATTCCACAGAGAAGCAAACCGAAGCCCCACAAGGGGAAGTAGTTTACCTAATGTCACATAGCTGGTGGTTAGCAGAGCCCATAATAAACCCTCATTCTAGTGGCTCCTGGTCCAGTGCTCTAGAAGGGCAATGGTGGACAATACCGTTGTTCCCAAATGACTGAAAGTACATTTGCAATCATGAACTCAAAGTGTCGCTATTTCTGATTTTTATTTATTTTTTTTTGTATTGGAAAGCAAGTCAGGGTAAGAGGGGAGCCATTTAGTGTGCCAGGCTTATGGGAAATGCAACACTTGGAGATGTACAACCTCGTCATGGCCTCATAGTCATGTAAAAACCTCTCCTCGAATCCAGAGAGGTGAGTCTAGTTACATTAGCTGGAGTGGAAAACTGTGAGAGAAGTTGTTCATTTGTTCCTCACACACAACCCCTTCAAGAACCTGCCCTGTCTCTACTCTGAATGGGGTGGTCCTTTGGGCCACACAGTCTGCATCCAGAGCTGATTGGACCAGGGAGAGTCACCAGGCTGAGAGCAAGTGGGAGTTGCTCTCCCACAGGAGTGGTCTTGAGAACTCCAAAGGACAGTTAAGGCGTCTATGAGCCTGAAGTTATACCATCACTGTGTGAGTCACGGTTCTCCAGAGGAGTAGAACCAACAGGATGTGTATAGATACAGAAAGAGATTTATTATTAGGAACTGGCTCACGCAATTACAGAGGCCAGCAAGTCCCAAAATCTGCAGCAAGCTGCAGATGAGTCAGCAAGCTAGAGATCCCGGAGAGCTGATGGTTTAGTTCCAGGCGAAAGACCCGAAAGCTCAAGACCTGGGAAGAGCCAATGTTTCAGTTCAAGTCCAACAGCCAGAAAAAGCTGATGTCCCAGTCCAAAGGCTATCAGGCAGGAATTCTCTCTGACTCACAGGAGGGTCAGTCTTTTTGTTCTATTCAGGACTTCAACTAATTGGATGAGGCCCACACCACATCAGGGAGGGCAATCTGCTTTACTCAGTCTACTGATTCAAATGTTAATCTCATCCAAAAACTGCCTTGCAGAAATACCCAGAATAATGTTTGACCAAATATCTGGGCACCCCGTGGCCCAGTAAACTTGACACACAAAATAAACCATCACAATCATATAGAGAGGGGCCAGGTTGGCAGTGGCAAGCAGAACCCAGGCGAGACAAAGTGTGGAAGCCCAGGGTTTCAGGGAAAGCCACCTTAAGGAGGAAAGTGGATATTCTCAGTGAGGAATTGGTATGAAGGATGGGAAGGGTACTGCCTGGAGGCCTTACAGATCCCATGAGATTTCCCTGCACCCTTCCAATCTGCCTTCTTAACTAAACTGGTTTGAGTGGGTTTCTCTTTCTGACAACTGAACCACCCCTAATTAGAACAAACAGTAATCATTGTAGATCTCTTTGAATTTTGCTAGGTAGCCCCATTCTCTACCTTTAGACTAGCCATTTATCACTTGATAAATGTGACCATACTGTGTGTTAAGTACCACCATGTTATATACCATGTATCCTTGGTTCTTGGATAATTTGCATTTATGGTTTTGACTACTTACAAGCAACCACATGCAATTGAAATAAAATATTTTCATGAGATATGGATTTGAATATGGTACTTTGACATATAAGGCTTAGGTGTAAAGAGTAAGTTACTCAGCTAGTGAGAGATCTCATACAGCTGCCCAGCATGTACGTCATGATGCAGCTGTCCAGCGTCCACATCATGATGCAGTTTTGCTGTTCTCAACTCACTTCAAGCATTTTCTGAGGAGAATCACATGTTCAGAGGTTTTCCTGAATTTGGGAATCTGTGACAGCTCAAGCTGGATCCCTTACAAAGGCCGTAGGTCTACTATACATTGTTATTAACATAATTTCTAGAAATCTCTGTCTCTTCTATTAACTATTAGCTCTTTGGAGGATGGGCTCCATGCCTTATGCAACTTTGTGGCTCTTATATCTAGAACACAGTACCTGGTACCTTATAACTGCACAGTACATTTTCTAGTTAATTCTCTCATTTAATTCTCACAAAAATCCCATCAGGTATATCACATCATTCTCAGCTGTATCAATCAGCTTAAGCTAAATTATGCTGCAATAACATACAACCCGAAAATCTCAGTGTTTATTGCAACAAAGGCATTTTTCTCACTCACATCACACACGCACTATGGGTCAGCTACAGCCCTTCTCCATGTCTTCTTCATTCTAAGACCCAATGACAGAGAGAGAGAGATGACAGACCACACAGTGGCTCTGAAGGCATCTATACAATAGTGACACAGTTACTCATACTTGCTTTTGCCAGCCAAAGCAAATCTCATAGCTGAGCCTGACATCAATAGGGCAGGGATGTATAGGAGGGAGGGCTGCCAAAAATCACATGGCCACACCTGGCACCGTGGGACAAGGATGAATAATCTTCCCCTAGAAAGAGAGAGCCTCATCAAGTATCTTGTTAGTGGCAGACTCAGTGTTTGAAGGAAGTCTTCCAACTTCCACTACATCACAGTTGCTTCTGGGTCTTCCTCTGAGAGAGATGCATCTTCAGGACCCCTCTCCAGTGACGTTCACATCAAGTCATCACACCAAAACGTTTGGCCCTTGGATGTTTTATTCATAAGGATCATGTGTCCAGGGGAATCCAAGTGAGCCAGGCCAGACAAAATTAACCAGAGCCAATCTAGAAATATAGATAGAGCCAACACTTAAATTCTCAATAAATGGAGTCATTTTAAAATTTTCTTAGTTTAACCAGACTGAAGATAGAAAGTGGGTGGAGGCACCTGAGAAGAACAAAAAGCTGTGACCTTCTAGGGTGGAAAAGAGAGAAGAAAGAGGGTGCTGTCTGCTTTCAGCCCTTCAGGGTGGTGTCAGCTCGGTCCCTCTGACTTGCTGGTTGACGGCATCCTGCAGTGGCTGGAATGAGAGGTCTGGGAAGCCCAGGGACTAATGCTGGGAAGAGCCTGGCACCAATAATTTAGAAAGTGCCTTGACCGTGACCTGGTTAGCATTTCCAGAGTTATTATTCCCATCATCACGGACAGCGCCCATCCCAAGTGGACATCCTGGTCCCTGTGATTAATGATCCCTCTGGCCAATGAGTAGTTTACTCAAGGAAAAAACCTGCTGACTGCATGCAGGACCCCAAGTCTAGAAAACAAATCAGAATTCACTATTTTTTTCTGGATCATTTAATTTCCTTTAAGTTGTATGGGTGATATGTTTGGTCTTCAGATGGTGCAGGTTACTAAAAGTTCAGCACTGTAACACTTGGCAGCAGAGGCTAAATGGAATATCTGTTCCCCATCTCTGCCAATAACATTTTTAAGGAGATTGGGCTTGATTAAAATACACATGGTAAGTCATGAATCCAACCTGCCCAGGATGTATCGGGTTGCATAGTGTTATGAAACACATACTATCCTGGATGTTCTGCCAAAAGAACATGTACAGAAAATGCTACCCTTCTGCCAGAATAAAGGCTCCTTTCCAACACCTACCAACTCTCCACCCTCAGTCTGAACCTCCAAAAAGCTGAAATGTGCAGGCATCTGTGACTGTCCCTATGCTGCCTTGGGAAGCCCTAAGCCACATCCCCTGTGTTCTCCTTCAGTCTGTGAGTGCAGAGGCAACACCAGGGGACTTTGAAGGACAAAAGTAAGACGGCTCAATGGAGCCACTTCCACAGCATCTCATTACTCTGTTCTGCTGGCAAGCAATCAGCAAACCTTCTTCCTATAGGGACTTCTCAAAAAAGAATCTGGAAGTCAGGCTAAGAATTACGGCCTGGCTGCAGGCCACAGTGAGGCAGGCAGACGTGTGTATTCATGGGCATGTCAAAGACAGCCCTTCAATACTCAATTCATAGGCCCAACTTCCATCTGTGAAATTGGACACTGGGTCACTCAAAAGCAAGTCTCTGAAAGCGTCCTCCAAAACAGCTGAAGTTGTGATTCCGAAGTTACTATGATTTCACTACTGAGCTGGTCATGCTAGTAGGACACAAGTAAAAGGACAATAGAAAGATTACATTAATGTTCAAGGGTGGGAGAGATCACAGAGGACTGTGCAAAGCTGTGGTCTGATAATAAACCAAGAGCAAATAGCAGCCAACACAGAGAAAATGGATGTACAGCCAAAGCTGTCTCCCAATTTGGGCAGCAGCAGGATTCTCTTGACACTCAGCCCGCATGTGTTCATTGTGACCTTGTGTGCCAGCCACCACACTGGAGTCCATGTGATACAGAGCTGAAGGGGACATGACTCCTGACACTGGGGACATGACTCCTGACACAGTCAAGCAAGGGAGATAGGACCCACACATCAGAGTGAAGTGACACACAGCAGATGAAATTGCCGCGGAAGAGGTACAGATAACGCATTTCAGGATGTCTGAAGAAAGAGATTACTCTCCCATACTGGTTACTCCCACACACTGTGAGACCACGGCTTTATGGAGGAGAGGTATTTGAGCTAAGTCTTGAAAAGGAGAAAGGACTCAGGCTTGTGGACTCGGGGAGGAAGAGAATCCATCGGCCGCAGCCATTAACGTAGTAGATGTCTTGGGGTCTCGCCCAGATCCCCTTGGCGTGTGGGCTCCTGTCACCAGCTGCTAGGACATTGGTTGCTCAGCTCCCAGCTGCTCCCCTTCTCTGGAGGTTTGCTCTTGGCTGACCAGAGCACCTCATCAGAGAGATAACCACACCCTGCCTCTGGGGACGACTGATAATCAGCGACTGACAGATACAGGAGCACAAAAGGTCAGCCCTCTTGCCTCAAAGTGGGAGCAATGCTGCGGTGCAGTTTATGAAGAGACCAGCCATCCCCCAGTGGATCAGGCTAAGGCTAATCCCCACAGGAGACCTAATGTTCACCGGGTTCTCTGCCCTCTCCTTGCCCACTTCCCTCACCCCTTCTCGTATTTTTCCTGAGAACATCTCTCCAGGAATCACATGCATCCAAATCCCTATCTCTGGCTTTCCTTCTAGGGAAGCTGACATGAGACAGTGAGCCTCTGGCTTCCTCTCACGTGGCTGCACAGACACACTAACAGGGAACTTTGGGTTCCAGCTCCCCAGAGGCCACCTGCTCCATTCCCCTTCCTTCACTTCCTCTGCTCCACCCAGACTGCCCCCTCACTATTTCTACACCTCAGGTCTGTCTTCTCTTCTTCCTCCTGCTAAGAAAGCTTACTCTCCACTTTTATCCATTTCTATCAGGATCTAACTCAAGTTTTAGTGATTCCAAGGTTTCCCAACTAGACGCTACCTGGACCCCTTACATGTGTATTTTTTAGCACTTACAATATGTGCCAGAACATGTACCTATTTTTATTTTTCAGACAATTACATCAGAACTTAATCATCTGAATAGATGCTGTCACTTTCAAAGTACTCATCTTGAGAGATTAATCACTTCCTCCTGTACAGCCACTGCCCATCATAATTTGGGGATTCCTGCTTTGCCTTCAGAGTATATATCAGACACTACTGAACACAACAGCTGGCAGCAATTCTCTGCGCTTTGAGGTTTTGGGGAACCATTCAGAACCATGACTGGTGACTGCAGGTTAGAGAGAGTACATCCATATTTTGTAATCCCACAGTTTACACATCTAGAGCAATCCCTTGAAGTTCAAACCCTTTCTCCCACAATGCTGCCCTAAACCCAACCAGTCCCAGGAATGGCAAATATTTGTCCTGTGAAAGTGATCTTTACTTTTGGAGACATTTGGATCCACACCTGATGAGTAATGTAGGTATTGATTTGTTCATTTACCAAATATTTGTTGAGCGCTTTCCACATGCCAAGCACTGTGCTACAAGTGAGGCTGTAAAATCAAATAAAACAAGGTTTTTACTCACATGGGGCTTAGAGTCTATTGGAAGAAAATTACAAGTGAATCGACAATATAGAATAGTGCAATAAATGCTGGAACGGAGAAAGGCACAGGGGTCTGTGGGAGGAAGAGGAGTCAAGTTAGATGGAGGGTCAGAGAAACTTCCGGAGGCTGTTTTGAAGGATGATTAGGAGTTCGCTAGATGAAGAAAGTTGGCAAGGGCATGACAGGAGGAGCTGCTTGTCGGAAGGCATAGACAGAATTCTGAAACAGCAAGACACATTCACGACACTTCCTGTGAAGTGTGGAGTGGTAGAAGGAGCACAGAGATGAGAGAGGCACGCATGCGAGCTGCTGAGAGGCCAAGGAGGGCTTATCTTGAGAATTATGGGAGGCCACTGAAGGTTCAGGCTAGGACAAAGGCCAACCAACAAACCAAAACCATATCGTGTGACTGAAAACTCATGACAGACTTTTAATGTGTGTGCTCAGTACTTCTTCACAGGCGCTAGCCTGGTTAATCCTCTTAACCACTTTGTAAGAGATACAATGTTATGCCCACTTTACAGATGAAGAAACAGAGACCAGAGAGGTTTAGTAACTTGCCCAAGGTCACACAGCTAGTAAGTGGCAGAGTTGGGATTCAAACTGTCTCTTCACATGTCTCAACTCCAAAACCCAAAATGACCCTCTAAAAGATATGCAAAGGATATGAAAAAAATACATCACTAAAAGGAAATTTTGAATTCTAAATATATTTACAATGTTCAACCTGAGCGTAAATCAAAGCACTGGAAAGTAAAACAATAATATCAAACCATGTTATACCCATTTAACTAGCAGAAAACGTTAATAATCATGCTCAATGCCATCTATTTTGCATCACTCAACTGACATTAACACATTGATGGTCATATTGTAAATTTACATAAATCTTTTGGAAAGCAATATAGTAATTTATCCTAAGAAAATACTTCAAAAGTAAATGCAAAGTTTATCATTGCAACATTATCTTTAATAGTGCAAAATTGAAAACAACCTAAATGTGGAATGATAGGACAATGGTTTGGTAAACAATCGTACAACAACTCAATGGAATATTGTGTAGCCATTTAACATGATCTTTATAAGGATTACATAACTCCATGGGAAAATATTTATAAGAAGTAAAGTGTCACGTGAAAAGGTAGAATACAGTACACTATTGACATTCATGAGGAATATGGCCTAATTTCTTCGCAAATTACCAGAGAAGTGGGAAAACCATTGGACTATATAATTTCTCCCTTTAAAATGCAGTAACTAAAAATATTATATAACCCCTTGAGACTCTTAATGAATCTATGAGCTCAGGATTTGCCTATAAAGCTATAAAAATAAATTCTGCCAATAAAATAAATTCTAGGTTGCATTATATCACATCATTAGTGTACTTACCTAAATTTACCTAAATCGGCAAAGAAATAACATCTCTGTCACTTCATGAGAGTTCCTGGCAAGATCAATATGCAAGCACAAAAGCTGTATTGAAATGCTGCTCACAGCAGTGGTGGCTGGGTTTGTTCACTGACTGTGGATTCTTACCTTCTTGCACACCAGCTTTGAAACCCAGCCATTTCAAAATCCAACCCCTGCCAAACTACACATTATTGTGATCTTTGAAGTCCAAGGCAAATAATTGAAATTGAGAATGTCAAATTCAAGAATGTCAAGTCTACTACTATTCATAATATGCATAATATATATAATATTTCATACACATTATGATTACAACTATTTGAAAATATAGGCATATGGCCAATGCTACCTGGAAATACAAAAAATAAAGACAGTTGTGTTTGGGTGAAAGATGTAAGTAATGTTTTCCTTTTAAAACATTTATTAAATATCATATTGTCATTTTATAATAAAGTTCACACAAACAATTTATTCCTCTACAGCCACATTCTTATAGGTTGAACTCTATTGCCTTTAGCCCAATGATATTTTATAGTTTTTAATGTGTGTGCAGGGTTTTAGAGTTGCAATAAATGAGTAAGAGCTGGAGAATTAATCAGGAACTGGCTAAAGAGCTAACCACATCATACTTCCTATGGCATTCAACTAGAGATGCCAAAATCCATAGTGTCTTCGTATCCATGTATATCGGTAAAATGCACCGGTACTTGGGCTTCAAAGTGGGGCTGATGCTCAGTCACTCAAATAAAGAAATGTGCCTATGATTCCTGAAACCCCACTGATGGATTTGACAAGTTCCATCCAGGGGCTCTATCCACATGACACTGGGAGAGAAGGAGGAAGGAGGAGAGGAAGGAAGGACAGAAAGAGGGAAGGAATCATTATGCGTTCATGCTAACCAGCCCTGCAAACCAGTTTTCTTTTTCTTGTTTTTCACAGCTCCTTGTGTTGACCTCCAGGGGTCATTCTACCTGTCACACGCATGTCACCCGAGACGGGCGGCAGATGGGGCAGGTGAGAGGAGCTCAGCCTACACATTAGTAGATGAAACAGTCAGAAACTGGGCCTGATGTTCCTCCAGGGAACTCGGTCAGACAGGAGCATTTAACTGAGAAAGCGGATGCTCTCTGCTTTTGCAGGAGGGGCCTAGGGAGAGAAGAACCACAGATGTTTAGGTGCGTGAATTTTGCAATTTTTAAAAACTCATTGTTTTTGCACTTAGTATAAATAACAAATTAATAATAATGCAGAGAAAGAAACTCTGTTGTTAAAGGATAAACTGAAAACAGCCTAAGAGAAATACCAGTAACTAAAGACTAGCAGGGATGGGGAACAGCAGAACTTACCGAATTTAGCTTGGATCTTGAAAATTGTGAATTTTCTATGAAATCTAATTTCCACTTTTTAAATAATGGAACTTTATAACATCTTAAAGCTCTGGGTTTATGCATTTTTCTTATCAGCTATAGAAATTCAGTAGAGAAGTAGGGTGAAGGCTCAGGACAAGAAGAGGAGAGAAAATACAGTTGTGCAAGATGAAGAAGTTCTGGAGACCTAAGTTCAGCACGTGATGACAGCTAACAATGCCCTATCGTATGCTTGAAATTTTCTAAGAGAATAGATCTTAAACTAAATCTTCTCAACACACACAGTAACCATGTAGAGGTGATAGATATGTTAATTAGCTGGGTGTGGTGATCATTTCACAATGCATATGTACATCGAAACATCACCTTAAATATATACAATTTTTATATGTCAATAATATCTTAATAAAGCTGCTAAAAAAAGAAAAGAGGAGAAAAGAAAATTTTTTAAATTTTAGGAGCATTAGCACCTCCTTCTTTACCAAACTATCACTCTACCCATGCTGGAGTGAGGGATGGTAAAGAAAAACAATTAAGCACACTAGGATTGTACCTCTGAGAGCTCAAGCTTACACACTCTCCTCCTACCCTTCCTCAACTGACAAACCCGACTAATACTGAATGACCCCATTGACAACACACATCCAACCCTCAACCCCTTGAATCCTCAGGAGATCTGCCATCTTACAGTTGAAGAAATGGAAATACAAACATGTTAGGGAACTCAGAGAAGAATGCAGGGAAAGTTGTGGTTGACTCCCTGCCATCTACACCTCTACACTAGTGTAAACTAATCAGGATACCGCAATCCCAGACAGGAGCTAGTTCAGGAATGATCCTGGGGTACATTTCTGCTGGAAGTCTTCTGAGGAAAGCTTCCTTTTCCTGAGACAGTGTCCCAGGCAGATGAGCTGTCTCTTCTTCCCCCGGCAAGGATGTGATGCATCCTTTTCCCAGCAAGGATCACTCCAAGGCAGATGGGCAATTGGGAAAGATAACAAGGATCCTGGATGGCATCACCGAGCTGCCAATCCCACCAACCCCACAGGCAGCCCAACGTCTGGACTCTGAGTTAATGAGATAAATTTTCTAAGTGTCTATGCCAGTATGAGTCAGATTCTATTTCCTTTTCATCAAAAGCATACTTGCTGATACAAAAAGACAGAATCCAAACTCAAGTCTGTCTGATGACCAAGAACCTACTCATTCCAAGAGTTTTCTGGTCTGAGAGGCTGTCTCTGGTGGGCATCAAGTCTTGAAGGATTTCCAGCTCAACAGCTGTGGTAGCCCTGGAGTCAGACTTGGATTAAATTCCAGCTCCGCCACTGATTATCTGTGTGATTGTGGGCAAATTACCTATCCTCTTTACACCTACTACCTCATCTGAAAAATGCTTACCACAAAGGATGTTTGTAGACTAAAGGACATTTCCACACAGTAAGTGCTCAGTAGCCAGCCCTGGTGATCTAGTGGTTAAGATTTGGTGCTCTCAGTGCTGCGGCCCAGGTTCATTTCCCCACGAGGGAACCACACCACCCATCTGTCGGTTGTCATACTGTGGCTGCAGCATGATGCTGTGATGCTGAAAGCTATGCCACTGGTATTTCAAGCACCAGCAGGGTCACCCATGGTGGACTAGTTTCAGGAGAGCTTCCAGACTAAGACAGACTAGGAAGAAGGACCTAACCACCCACTTCTGAAAAAATCAGCCATGAAAACCCTATGAATAGCGGTGGAGTATTGTCTGATACAGCACTGGAAGGCAAGAGGATGGCACAAAAAGACCAGGTAGTGTTCTGCTCTGCTGTCCACAGGGTCACTAGGAGTCAACTCCACAGCGTTAACACAAAGGGCTCAGCGACCATTAGCACTCACAAGAAAAGGAGTTGTATGACTTTTGGCATCTAGATTCTTTTCAGAATCCTTATGATGTTTGAATAAAATGATTATATTTTCTCCTAAATTATCAAATGTATGTCAAAATTAAAATACAGTATTTCCTTAATGTTTGTCCCTATCTGAGCTTTCAGCTTTTAATTAGTGATTGCCCTCATTATTTTTTGAAAAAACACAACATTGTTAAAGAAAATATTTAAAATGTCACTCATAGTATCACATTACCTAATTACACTATTTTCAATCTTTAATATTACCTCTTGCATGAATTATTTACATATCCACAATAATAGCACATGTTCTATTTTGTTTACTGTTATTTTTACTTAAATTTTAGCACATTTCTCCTCATTCTTTATAATTATTCATTTTAATAATTTTATAATATTGTTATAGCATAATTCACCAAACATTCTCCTAGCATTGATATTTTTTACATAAATTGCTTCCTTATTTTTTATCTTAAAGATAACACATCAATGAACATTTTTGTTTATATATTCTTTGGTTTCTGTGAATTATTTCCTTAAGGAAAATTCCTAGGTGTAGAATTACTGGGTCTAGGGATATGTATTGTCTTTATGCCTCCTGCTATATAATTCGTTCCAAAAGGATTGTTTCAGTTTAGGACTGTAAACTTCACCTTAACTAGTCAAGACTGAAATTGAGTTCCTCTAAGCAGTTACTTGGTTTGAAATATCACAGAAGTCTTTGTACTTTGAGGAAATCAGTATTTTGATCGCTTTGCCATGGGTTTCAAGCTTTATAAGTCAAGCTCTGTTTTCTTGCTTTGAAAGTTTGCCTTGAACGATCAGTCGTATTTTTCATAGGCCAGGAACTTTTAAAAGCCTGTCTGCTTTTATCTCCCTGTCCCTCTTCATGAATCTGACTTGATTGACATAGACCCCCCAAGGACGCATAAATGGCTCAAGGACATCATTTTAAATGGATGATCAAGCCCACCTTCATACTTCCTGCGAGAGGCACATTTCTAGTCTGGAAGTAAACTGGTACAACATTCTATTCAGGTGGAGTAACACTGGTTTCCCCTGGCAAAAGCTCAGATCCTTGTAAACCCACTGACCACTTCATGAATACCTGGGACATTACTTAATGAAGTAACTAAGAAAAATATACCCGATGCAAGGTTTAATGTGGACCCCTCCTCACTCCTCCCTATAGCAAAAATAACTACCCTCCTTTGCCCTTAGAGCAGGGAAAGTTGGTTTGGCTACACCAGGATGAGTCTCTTGAGGGTAGAGAAAGCCTCTGTATTTTTCTCTGGTTCTGAATTTACCTGATTCATGGGCAAACACCTCTAAGTCACAGGCAAGGTGGTTAAAACAGATCTGGATGCTCTTAAAGGGACTTTGTCTAGGCTGCTGTGAGGTCTTTCTACCTTCTCATGTTTCTAATGACCAAAAACCGAAATCTAAATGCAGACACTCAAACACAAGGCACTATGACCAGATTCTAGTGTAGTCATTCAGGTGATGCACAGCATGCTTGTGTTCATTTTTGACTCCAGATTATCATAGACATGAAAACACAGTATTTAAAATTTCTGGTAGAATTCCAAAAGTATGTCTAGAGATCCTATTGGAGCTACAAACCCCAGGTTAAGAAACACACCCAGTTCAAAGATGTTTTCTGTAAATGGCCAGATAGTAAATATTGTAGGCTTTGTGAGCCATATGGCACAAAAAGACCAGGTAGTGTTCTGCTCTGCTGTCCACAGGGTCACTAGGAGTCAACTCCACAGCGTTAACACAAAGGGCTCAGCTTTATCACAACTATTCAACTCTACCAGTGGAAAAGCAGTCATAGACGATTAGTAAACAAATGGGCACAGCCATGTTCCAACAAAAGTTTATTAACAAAAAGAAGTTCCATATTTGGCCCAAGGGTCATAGTTTGCCAGCCCCTGATCTACTATGTGAATGGTAAGATGGAAGACCTCATAACTATCAGCTCTGTACTCTTGCCATCTACAATGTGTGTTTGCAAGCTCATTCGTTTATTTCGTCAGTGTCTGTGTTTATAATGTCATGGGATTTAGGATGTGGATGTTGATTCATTCATTCAAATATATACGATTTTTTGGTGCCCTCTGTATGCTGGACACACTACAGTTCTGCCCTTAATTAGTCCTGTCTCTGTCTGTTAAATATGACCCGAGACTACGTTTTTTGGTGATGGAGATGGAATTGGTTAAGAAAATAAAAAGTTGGACAGTATAAATCAATTTTCAAGAACTTCTGATGAGCAATTGGATCAAGCCTCTTCTTTGAGATCTGAGCAGACTGCTTTGAATGGCTTCTCAAGGGATCAATGAAGAGTCGAAGGCAGGGAAGCTGTCTGATGTAGTGGAGCATGCTGAGCTCCAAGTTAATTACGGGGGCTGCAGATATTCAGCTGTGCGACCTCTCGTTGGGCAAATCGTTTAATTTCTCTGAGACTCGGTTTCCCCTTCTATAAAGCAAGAGATTTGGGTTAGAAGAATTGGTTTAGAAGAGTCCTAAATCTGTTCAAGCTTTGAATGTTTAAAGTTTTGTGTCAATTAATCTATGCTGAAAGGCTTCCATTATGTCAGAAAGCAAGCAATTTAGAGAGAGTTCTGCCTCCTTTGGAGCTCAAATATACACCCAACAAGGTCCTTCACTTTGGTTTCCCCTAAAACTAGGACATTTCATTCATATTGGGGACCACAATGATTATGAAAAGATACCTGGCTTAAAAATTTTCCACTCAGTTTAGAAACCAGACATGAACTGCTGACTGCAACCCAAGGCAGAAAGAAAGTGGAGGGACGGCTGTGGGAGTGAGTGTGGGGAGAGGAGGGACTAATTCTGACTGGAAGAGGAAGCATTTGAATTGGGCGGTGTGGAATGAACAGATTTTAATAAACATTGAAGGATGGGGCTGTTAGAAGGCTTTACTAACAGAGGGTAATTCACATAGAGAAATATGGTGGGAGAATACAGGCATTATGCCAGAGCCATAGCTCAGAGTAGCACCACTTTGTGAGTGAATGTCTTCACTGATCCTTTTTCTGTTTGTACCCATCTCCAACAGTTCATCAACAGTAAGCGCAGTATTATAACAAACATGCAATGAGAAATTTTTCATTAAATACTAGTATTTTTAACTTTGAGTATGGCATTTTGGTATATACCTTTCAGTTGATTGTGAAAATCATGGATCTGTGGTCTAAAATGATGTCAGGTTAACATGGGAGAACAGTGACTGTGGTAATACAACATCTCAAACTAATAAAAAGAATCCTGCTTACAAGTGAAGCATAAAAAATGTAGATATGTGGGTCTACTATTAAACCCACTATTGGCAATTTAGTTTCAGCAAAACATCACCTAACATACGAAACGAATGTTGTTAACTTGAATGCTATTGATATTTTTGTCTTGTTTATATTTAATTAGTAGATTTTTTAATGGTTGTGTAATGAATATAATCATATAGAATATTTGTACATTTTTTAGCAACAACATGGATGGACCTAGAGCGTATTATGCTAAGTGAAATAAGTCAGACAGAGAAAGACAAGTACCGCATGATTTCACTTATATGTGGAATCTAAAAAACAAACAAACAAATAAAACAAAACAGAACACACTCATAGATACAGGAAACAAACTGGCAGTCGCCAGAGGAGAGGAGGCTGGGGGATGGGCAAAATAGGTGCAGGGGATAAGAAGTACATACTTCCAGTTATAAAATAAATAAGTCACAGGGATGTAATGTACAGCATAGGGAATACAATCAATAATGTTGTAATAACTTTGTATGATGACAGATGGTTACTAGACTTGTGGTGATCATTTCGTAATGTACATAGATGTCAAATCACTATGTTGTACATCTGAAACTAATTTAATATTGTATATCAACAGGAAAATGTATGGTGTATCAGAATATGATACCCTAAATATAAAAAAAAAGATTTGTACATGTTTATGTAATCTTATATAAAACTAATTTAAGTCAACGCTTGGAGTCTGTAAGAACTTTTTTAAAACTAATCTTTATTCAAGTTTTCTAAGCATCGCATTAAATGAATTTGAAGTTTATTTCTTCATATATCAAATGGAGATGATAATTGTTTATTTTGCAGGGCTATTAAGAGGGTGAAATGAGATAACAGTTGAAAGAGGTCTGGATGCCACATAAAATCAAGGAGATAAAACAGTATTTATTATAAAACAGACACAAGTAACAAACCAAAACAGCTGCCCAGTATCTACCTCTCAGGCTACATACACTGAGCTCTTGGCAAAACTGTTGTTACAGGTAAAGAGCAATGACTCACAACTTAGATAAGTTCCTTGGGGATTCAAGGCTCCTCAAGGCTCTTCTCAGCTATTTGGAACAAAACTCAGCCCAGGGTAAATGCAGCTGCCAGCTCATTAAGCTGAAGCTTCTCAGAACTGTTTGCAAGCAGCCCATGACGGAATGCATCTTGAAGTGTAAGCTGGAAAGTCTTTTGCTGGAGCAAGGTGAGCAAGATTTTCTATGGCTTGTTCTTTAGCATCAAGGAGTCCAAATAGGATGCATCTCATAAAGCACTCGACTCAGCCTGGGCTCAGGAAGGTGGGTGCATGCAGCATTCACAAAGCGGGTGTCTGTCCAGCTCAAAGCATGGAGTGTCCAGGGGATGCCTGGTACTGAAGTTCTTGACTTTCAGTTGTATTATTTCAGTGACAGTGACATTTTCCTGACTGATAAAATTTCTTATAGCCTCCAAGAATTTTTTTTGAACTTCACAATAAGGTTATGATTTTTAACTTGAGATCGATACCTCTGAACTATTATGCTGGGGGTTTTGCTCAAAGTCACTGAGTAAAATCCAGTCCTTACAATTACTGTTTCCTTCATTCTTCTCAAATGCTTGAAAAATTGCTCAAGCTAATGCTCCCAATTCACCACTGGTGACATTTTGAGCAATGGGATCACCACATTTTGTCAGGAGCTGTCTATGCTCCACCTCTCGCTAGTGATGGGGTCCTCTTTAGCAGGTGGATGGCAAGTAATCCAGTTTCCAAACCCCATCTTATTGCCTATTTTGCTGGACCACTCCTGGTATCAACTGTTGCAGATTGGTGGTGATACTGGATTCTCCAGAAGCAGACTCTGAGATGGAGTTTGGCTTTCAAGGTATTTATTAGGGATCAACAGCTGCAGAAGAGATGGGGAGCAGTAGGATTGACCAGAAGGAGAAGTCAAACTGATGCAGGTACAACAAAACCTTGGCCAACTCCACAAAGAGCTCAGGAGCATATATGACCCATCAGGGTAGTCCCATATGGGGCTGAAATAGCTAGGCCCTTCCACCTACCTCAATCAGTCACTGGAGGTAGGTTGGCCTTGGATGAGTCAGCTTTCTACGGTTGAGGCAAACTCTGAAAGAGCTGGCAGCTTGAAGACCTATACTGACAACTGGGGCAACAAGTCATTCCTTGAAGGGGGATCTGAGAAGAACATCTTTGTACCCACCACAATCCACTTCTTACACTATTCAGATCCACTTCTTCAGATCCATTTGGGGAGCAACAATTTATGGGTCTAGAGAACATCTCTTCCTGGAGAAACTCAGAGGAAGTTTAGCGTGATGAATTATAACTCCCAACCCCGCATCTGTTATCAGGAACATGGCTAGTACTTAGCATCTCTCTCTTCTGCTATCCCTGTTTGATTCCTCTTATCTCAGCCACATCTGCTGGCCCCAGCGGCTTACCTAGGGTCATGAACCAGACTCTTCTACCAGAGGAGTACGAGTTTCTGGCCACTATGACCTTCTCAGGCCAAGGTTGCAACACTCTTTCATTTACCATCACAAATGGGGAAGGGAATACCAAGAGGGACCCAAGTATATCACCGGAGGGCCACATATAGTCCTCCTTGCTTCCATTATATAACAGCAGCCCCACTTTTTCTCGGTGATGAGGATCAATTACTCCTGCCAAGATGATGATGACTCTTCTGCTAGTCCCTGGACACAATGAACCCAAATGCCCAGTTGGCAGCCATAGCTTTATGTTTAATGGGATTCTTGCCGTGTCCTCTGGCAAAAAGTATGTCCTTTGGGGGACCATAATCTCTAACCCTGAAGAGCCCAGAGTTGTGGGAATGAGAAGCAAAAATCCCCCAGGGGGCCATTGCGAGTTGTGGCAAATGGCACTACTCATGCTTCCACCCCTTGGTTCTCAGACCCATGTATTCTTCTTATTGTAATAGTACCACATAAGCATCTTTGATTCAATGTGTATACTGCTTCCTGGAGAATGGCGCCCCATCTTTGTAGATTATTATTGTTGAGCTGATTCTGTAACTCAGACCCAGCAGATCATCCTGGTAGCTGGTAGCTTCTGAATGGTGTAGCAGATAGTATAATTAGTGGGTCCCATGTCCATAGGCCCCCTCTCACATTTCCTATGCTAAGAAATATATCCTCTGGTCGGATGCCATATTTTGTGGGATTCCACGCTGTTGGTTCAAAAACTCCATAAGCTTTCAGATAGTGATTTTGGCTAAGGACCTGTCAAGAAAAGGAAAATATATATGTGAAATATGTAATTCCTTCTATTAGGGCAGAATCTTTGGCCCTTCCAGAAAAGAAGGAGCCCAGTGTAGTCAAATTGTCAACAAGTGGTTGATTCCATATTGAGGAGTCAGAGTTGGTCTCTCCTGCTGGCAGCCTGAATATTTGGAAGCAGCAGTAACTAAATTAGCTTTAGAAAGTGGTAGCCCATTCTACTGGGCCAATATATAACCTCAATCTCTCACATTATGGCTACTCCATTCATGTGACCATCAGGCCAGTATTTGGATGGCTGATAATTTAATCCAGCTGATGATAACTGGCTGTGTCATTCTGTCCACTAGGTTGCTTAGTGTCTCTTCTGTAGTTCTCAGGAGGGCTCTATCATGTAACACAAAGATTTTCACACTTCATACCCACTTCATATCCACACCAACAGGTCTATATGTGTCCCTACTTCAGAACTCCTTATCCCTGATCTTCTAAGATTTCTCTTTCCAAGCCTGACCAGCCATCCGGTCCATTCACCACTGCCCAAAAGTTTATATAAATTCTAACCCCCATCATTTCTCCTTCCACTGGAAGTGGATGACCAGGTGCACCACCTGAAGCTCTGCCCATTGGGAGAATTTTCCCTAGCCACTGTCTTTCAAGGCCACACCCAAGTGAGGCTGAAGTGTCAGTGTCATTCATTTTCAGCTGGTACCCACATAGTAAGTTGACCCACCTGTAAACCCAAGTTGGGACTTTTCCTCCTCTAACAACTAGTGGTAAGGGATCCCCCATAAGGTTTGTGCTAATACATGTAAAGGTCCTGAGATTACATATAAATGTGGAGGCTAAACATATGGAAGTTATAAAGTCACTTCTCCTCCCTATGCCTTTATTTTAGATCTGTATTTAAAAGGTACTGGAAGAGTCCTCTCTGCTCTACTCCATACTTCCCAGGAAGTCATGAGGATTAATATCATGTCTGCAAAGTGTTTGTGCCCTTGGAAGGAACCCCACTGCCTTCCACCCCAGCCCCCCACTCCCCAGAGAGAGTTATCCTGATTGTTGAAGTTGGGCTTGGTGAGTCCTGCTGAGGATATTTCCCTTTAGACTTTAAACAAGGGATGGGTAAGGTTCTTAAAAAACAGAGAGAAAGACAAGGCAAGTCGGGATGGGAGGATGTGCCCAGACAATGCCCGGGTGGGCACCAGTAAACAAATGCCCGGGGGTGATCCACAGCAGCTCCAGTGATGTCTCTGGTTGGTTTGCTGCTGGCTAACTGTCTGTTCATCCTTGTAGTCAGTAGAGTTCCTGCAGAGATCTACATCTAGGCTGTGTGTGAGTGTGTGTGTGTGTGTGTGTGTGTGTGCGTATACAGAGAGGGGAGACGAAAAGAGAAAGGATAATCCATTTTCCTGAATATTTCTCTTTCACACATTAGAAGATCTATCCCACCTCAATTGAGATTGAAAGTATAATAACCATCAATTAAGAGGAATTCATTAATTAACATCAATAAGACATTGTGCTAAGTGTTCTGAGGAAACAAAAAGTTACAATAGATGAGCCTGGCCTTTGAGGAGGCTTGAAGTAAACCATTACAGAAAAGATAAAGCCTCCAGTGATCCAGGCAGTACTCCTCAAACATTAATGTGCATGAGAATCCTCTAGGGATCCTGTTAATGTGCAGGCTCTGATTCAGTAGTCCGGGTGGAACCTGAGATTCTGTATTTCCAACCAGTTTCCAGGTGACGCGATGTTGGTAGTTGTGGGCCACATGGAGAACAGTGATGAGCTAGAGACTGAAAGGAAGAAGAGAGTGCTGTGAGCTGAGGTGACGAGGGACAGCTGCACAGGTGAGGTGGGAGTGGACACTAAATATGGGTAAGATGTTTAATCCCCAGAGAGGACACGGAGACTGTGATAATCAGAAATATATATTTGGTCTTTGTCCCCATTCCTGGCAGAGAGCTCTTAAAACCCTGGAATTTCCTAAGTGACAAGAGCCGTAAAAGTGTCTTTTGTTATATTAATAAGGTGGCTTTTGGAAAGCCCCTGAGTGACCAACGGATGGGGGCTGGTTGCCAGGGGAACCAACCACATGATTAGAGGGTTGGAACTTTCAGTCCCGCCCCCCTGACCTCCGGGGAGGAGAGAGGGGCTGGAGGTTGATTCAATCGCCAATGGCCAATGATTTAATCAATCATGCCTAGGTAATGAAGCCTCCATAAAAACCCAGAAGGACAGACTTCAGAGAATTTCAGGTTGGTGAACACATGGAGATTTGGGGAGAGCAGGGTGCTCAGAGAGAGCTCGGAAGCTCTGCACGCTTTCCCATGTATCTTGCCTTATGCATCTCTTCCATTTGGCTGTTCCTGTATTATATCCTTTCATGATAAATTGGTAACCTAGTACGTAAAATGTTTCTCTGTGAGCCACTCTAGTAAATTAATCAAACCCAAGGAGGAGTTTGTTGGAACCTTTGATCTATAGCAGGTAGGTCAGAAGCACAGGTGACAACCTCAACTTGTGATTGTCATCTAATGTGTGTGGGGGGGTGGAGTGATGGGTAGTGTTGTGGAATGAGCCCTTATCCTGTGGGATCAGATGCTACCTCTGGGTAGATAGTGTCAGAATTGAGTTGAATTGTCGGTCACCCAGCTGGTGTTGGAGAATTGCTTCAATGTGTGGGGAAAAAAATCCACACATGGAATTGAGAGCAGAATCGTAGGGACGTACTTGAAAAAGTGAACACCTTGAGCAAAGGTTCAGAGAAGGAGAATGTCGACAGCATTCTGGGTGCAGTAGGCCGCATTAGAAAGTCCTGTGGCTGAGGAAGGGGAGATTTTGACAAAGGGCAGTTGGATCTAGAAGGGGAATGGCTGCGTGGAGACTTGGTCCTCTTGACCAAGGGGGATCTGTGGAAGGTTTTTATTGTTACTGTTGTTTTTGGTGATATTAAAAGCAGATTGAATAAAAGGAATCCAAATTGGAAAGGAAGAAGTGAAACTGTCACTATTTGCAGATGACATGATTTTATATATAGAAAACCCTAAAGAATCCACCAGAAAACTTTTAGAAGTAATAAACAAATATGGTAAAGTTGCAGGCTACAAAATCAACATACAAAAATCAGTTGCATTTCTATACACTAACAACCAAGTAGCAGAAAGAGAAATTAAGAATACCATCCCATTTACAATTGCAACAAAAAGAATAAAATACCTAGGAATAAACTTAACCAAAGAGGTGAAAGAGCTGTACACGGAAAACCATAAAACATTGCTGAAAGAAATTGAAGAAGACACAAAGAAATGGAAAGATATTCCATGCTCTTGGATTGGAAGAATTAACATAGTTTAGATGTCCATACTTCCTAAAGCCATCTATAGATTCAATGCAATCCCTATCAAAGTTCCAACAACATTTTTCACAGAAATAGAACAAAGAATCCTAAAATTTATTTGGAACAAGAAAAGACCCTGAATAAGTAAAGGAATCCTGAGAAAAAAGAACAAAGCTGGAGGTATCACACTCCTTGATTTCAAAATATACTACAAAGCTATAGTAACCAAAACAGCATGGTACTGGCACAAAAACAGACACACAGATCAATGGAATAGAATCGAAAGCCCAGAAATAAACTCACACCTCTATGGACAGCTAATCTTTGACAAAGGAGCCAAGAACATACAATGGAGAAAAGAAAGTCTCTTCAACAAATGGTGTTGGGAAAACTGGATAGCCACATGCGAAAAAATGAAAGTAGACCCTTACCTTACACCATACACAAAAGTTAACTCCAAATGCATTAAAGACTTGAATGTAAGACCTGAAACTATGAAACTTCTAGAAGAAAAAATAGGCAGTACACTCTTCAACATCAGTCTTAGCAACATATTTTCAAGCACCATGTCTGACCGGGCAAGAGAAACAATAGAAAAAATAAACAAATGGGACTACATCAAACTAAAAAGCTTCTGCACAGCAAAGGAAACCATCAACAAAATGAAAAGACAACCTAACAATTGGGAGAAGATATTTGCAAACCATACATCTGATAAGGGCTTAATCTCCAAAATATGCAAAGAACTGATGCATCTCAACAACAAAAAAACTAACAACCCAATCAAAAAATGGGCAAAAGACCTGAACAGACATTTTTCCAAAGAAGATATACAGATGGCCAACAGACACATGAAAAGATGTTCAAAATCATTAACTATCAGGGAAACCAAAACTACAATGAGATATCACTTCATGCCCGTCAGAATGGTTATAATTAACAAGACAGGAAACAACATGTGTTGGAGAGGATGTGGAGAGAAGGGAACTCTCATACACTGCTGGTGGGAGTGCAAACTGGTGCAGCCACTATGGAAAACAGTATGGAGATTCCTCAAAAAATCAAGGATAGAACTACCATATGATCCAGCTATTCCACTGCTGGGTATTTATCCAAAGAACTTGAAAACACCAATGCGTAAAGATACGTGCACCTCTGTGTTCACTGCAGCGTTATTCACAATAGCCAAGACTTGGAAGCAACCTAAGTGCCCATCAAGGGACGAATGGATAAAGAAGATGTGGTATATATACACGATGGAATACTACTCAGGGATAAGAAACGATGAAATCCAGCCATTTGTGACAACATGGATGGACATTGAAGGTATAATGCAAAGTGAAATAAGTCAGAGGGAGAAGGTCAAACACCGTATGATTTCCTTCATTAAGTAGTAGATAATAACAACAATAAACAAACACATAGGAAAAAAAAAAAAAGCAGATTGATATGGTAGTGTTAAGCAGGCACTTTCAAGCAGGAGAGATGGAAACAAGCCGTGTTAACATAACGAAGGAAGTAGGTGACAAGAATGATGGGCCCTTTGCTAGAAATATGGAAATCAGAAGTTATTTCATGGAGGTAGTTAAAAAAAGAGGCTGAAACCTGTGCTGCAAGTACAGTCATCCCCTCTTACCCACAGGGACACGTTCCAGGACCCCCAGTGGGTGCCTGAAACCACAGATAGTACTGAACCCTATATATACTATGTTTTTTCCTATACATACATACCTATGATAAAGTTTAATTTATAAATTAGGCACAGTAAGAGATTAACAACGATAACTGATAAGAAAATAGAACAATTATAACACTATACTGTAATAGCATACCGATAACCAAGATGGCTACTAAGTGACTAACAGGCGGGTTGTGTATACTGTGTGGATCCACTGGACAAAGGTATGATTCACGTCCTGGGCAGGACTGAGCAGGACAGCTCAAGATTTCATGACACTACTCAGAGCAGCACGCAATTTAAAACTTATGAATTGTTTATTTCTAGAATTTTCCATTTAATATTTTTGGACCGAGGTTGACCGTGGGTAACTAACGGAAACTGCAGAAAGTGAAACTGTGGATAAGGGGGGACTACTGTACTTTTCCTCTTCAGCTCAGAATATATATTTTAAAATCCAAAATTTAAATATTCCATGATGGTGACATGTGAGAAAACAGGCAGGCCCTACACCCTCTCTTTGAGTTGAGCCCTCGTAGGGTAAGAGAATTTTGGAGCTGAAAGCACTTTGGGATAATCTACTCCAGCTCTTTCAATTTACAAATGGGGACTGGGGCCCAGGAAGTGGAAGAGACTTTCTCCAGGACAAAGTGCACATTGATGGCAAAGATGAGGGTAAGATGTGGGGTCTCTCCACTTCGAATACAGAGGGTCTAACTCTTCTTTTTCCTCTTGGATATTTTAAAGTTTCTAATCATTTCAGTGATTGTATTTCCTTTGCAGATTTCCTCTTTACTAATTTTACCTGCCCATCCCTCTCCCATCCGGGCCAGGAGGCTGAGGCTCTTGGAGAATGGCCGTGGTGCTCTGGAGGCTTCTGCTTCCGTGGCCTCTGGTGAAGTGGCCCTGCCCTGCCATTGCCTGTGTCATTGTGGTTTCCCTGTGGATCAGGGCAGACTAGCAAAGCTGGTACACTGGCCAGATGCATCCTGGCAGGCTGCCTCAGAGCCAGGCAGCCGTGTTCTGCATTCCCCCAAACTGCTGGCGGCACTGACTCTCTGCAGCCTGCTCCGGGGCTGCTCTCCCTCTGCAGTTCTGGGAGTCCTAACCTCCTGAGGGGTTCCGCCAGTCTGTCCTAGCTGTGGGCCACTGGGCGACGTCCCTAACGGGTGCACTGGACCAGTGTCTGCTACCGCTGTAAGAACCAGCATTCCTTCTCACGCTTCTGTCCCTGTAGCCATGACTTTATAACTGCCACGCATTTAGCACCTGCCTGTAGGGTAACCAACTTGCCCTGGTTGCCCAGGATTATCCCAGTTTCAAACCCGCAAGTCCCACTCCCAGAAGTCCCTCAGTCCTGGGCAAACGGTAACAGTTGTCACCTACTTACGTGGGTTATATCTAGTTTCATGTATTTTCTTGTATTGTGTTATAATTTTCTTATCTGATAATTATATCTAATTGCATGCATTTTCACAAATTCTCACCACCTATGAGGTAGGTACTATCATTGTTCTTGTTTAACAGGTGAGAAGAATGGTGCTTGTGGGGGTTAAAAAACTTATCCAAGCCCATGCAGCTTGTAAGTGTCAGAGTCACAATTCAAACCCCCAAATCCATCCTCTCAATCACTGCTCTGAACAGTGCACAGGCTGGGCCACCTGGCTTCCTGAAGTTTGTAGCCACAGGAACACCCTCCCCCATTAAAGACCCAGAGTAAGGATGCTATCGATCCACTTGATTGGAATCCCCCCTCCCCGCGAGCCCTCCTAGGGAGAGCCGAGTGCAGAGCTCCTGAAAGCCTGAGAGCAAAGCCTGCCACTTCTAATATGGAACTCAAAACACGGTCCCCACCGTGGAGACTCTCTCCTCTTGGGCTTCTACTCCAAGCATTTAAACTGAGCCACCATGTCATCCTTTTCTAAAGTGATATTCCAGTTTTTTAAAAAAATCAACTCAAAGCAGCATCCTTCCCCTGAGACCTTTCAAACTCCTTTTGAAGTTCCATGGGTATGAGCCCTCTGCACTCTCCTCTAACTGTTTATTCCCAGGGCAGCCCCAGCCCCTTTCTTCCCACCATGGGGTCGAAGAAGAAAAAAGGAGACCAAGCAGGATATGGGAAGTACTATTTTCACTCTGCAGAATTAGAGAAACAAAAAGCCACCTGCATAGAAACTCAAAAGAGACCATGTAGAAGACGCTCCTTTATCATGAACATCTCATTCATTTTAGTATTAAAATAATATTGCATTAGAATGATATATGGGAACAGTACTTTACTATTTTTTAGATGAGTATCATTATCTCATAGAGTCTTCCCAACAGCTCTTTGAGGTAGATGTCATTTTTTGTCTGATTGTCAGAAAAAGAAACTGAAGTTCAGAGTGGTTCAGTCACTTTTCCAAAGCGAGGGTGTGGAGGGACTCTGAATACAGAGGCCTTAAAATCCTTTAGCGATAGATAGTTTCTTATAGAGAAATCTCCTTCTGTGCCCCACTCCCCATCACTCCCTTACAGAATTGGGTTCTTATCAGTGACCTCCGTCAATGCCCTCCAAGGGCCACCCGAATGAATGCAAAATAGTGCACTTGCTTTGGAAAGCCAGCTTCACCCGGACTTTGCCTCTGCACCCCTCCTGTATATTTTCAGGAACTCTCCTTGGGTTTCACAGACAGGATTTACAGTCCAGGTACCACGTGGTAGTCCCTGAAGGAGGGGAGTCTTGCCGGAGTTGAGACAGAGAACTCTCTCAGTCCCACTCCTCTGGGACACCCCGCTGCAATGTAACTGAGAATCTTCCCAGGAGACAAAGCCATTCTCACCATCGCTTCCCTCCATCCCACCTCCTTCGTCAGAAGCTCAACAAGCCCTGATGGCAAATATTCTGGCTCCCAGAGGTTTCCCACAGTTCTGGAGAGGTCCTGACTGGGGGTCCAGTGTGGGCCTACTTGAGTGATATCCACAGAAGCCCTGGAAGATAACCCCCTTGTCAAAGAAGACCCCTCCGAAGTCTCCCGGGAACCTCATTTCCTCAGATGCAGCTCAGCCCTTTGCCTCTCGGCTTGATTTATCAGTCTGCTCAACTGCAAATTCCCCTGTGAGGAGGTCTGCTTGAAGCTCTTATAAGCCTTTTCCCCTTAAGATAAATACATTTCAGAATCTTTCCTGGGGTAGTTTTCGTGGGAAAATGAATAGAGTTTCCAATTGCACACTCCCTATGGAAAGAGAAATGAGATCCAGGGGGAGAGCAAAGGGGAGAGGAGTCAAAGGAATGGGAGTCTCCCGTTGTTGAGGAGGGATCCGCAGTCCTGTTTGCTGCGGGTCTGCAGTTATCTCTAGGAGGATGGAGCTGTCAGGGCTCTCGGTTTGTAAGTGACAGAAACCTCGCTGGGCTAACTCAGCAGGGAAGGATTTATCGGAAGGGTGTTGGAGAGAAGACTGGAGGATGGTTAGTCTGGGAAACTGAGTACACAGCAGAGAACCCACCACACGGACAATGGAATTAGGAGCCCACCTCTGCCAAGTCACAGGAAGCTCCCAAAGCCCCCAACACATCCGTCCTGCCGCTGCTGCCTCCACCCAGGACACAGTACAGGGGAGAACTCCCCCCACAGAGGATGGTGTGCTGAGTGCCGGACAGTCTCCCAGCAACAAATGTCCCCTACCAGGGGAAGGTCTGTTCCTTAGCTCCGTTTAAGAAGAAACGCTTCACTGAAAAAAAGCTTTGCCCTTCTACCAGATCAGATGGATTTAATCTCCCAATTCCAGTATAAGGCAGTAGAGATGGCATAGATTTCCAATCAGGCAGACGTGAGCTCAAATCTTGGCTCAGCCACTTGCCGACTGCATGACCTCGGGCAAAGGATTTCACCAGGCAGGGCCTCAGTTTTCTCATCCATTAAATGGGGGTACCATTTTGTATCTCACAAAGTGGTTTGAGGGAGTTTTTAAGGAAATAAAAATATAAAACAGCTAGCCCAGAGCAGGAATTCAATAAATGCTCTTTCCTCTCTCCTTCCCCCGCAGGTTTCCGAGGGTCATTGGCCCATCACATCTCCAGCTTGCAGTGGATGAGCACTGGCTTTCCACAGTGGCCAGAGTGTCTTTGTTAGATGGAGGGAGAGAGGCTGAGCTCACATCAGCATTTCTGCATCAGTGGAGGACTGGCATCTTAGATTTGGACCCAAATGGCACACAGTGGACGGTATGACAACCTCACACACACACTGCCCAGCAGCCTGCTGGGGCCAGGAGCACTGTGCTCCCCACTCCCTCTGCCCACCTGAGCAGCCTGGCAGCTGAGGGGTCTCCAGCCCAAGTCACGTAGCTCTGCAGAGTTGATCATATGAAACTGACCATATGAAATATGAAAGCAAAAAACCAGAAGCAAAAAGGACAACTTTTCCCAGTCCAACATTCCTAACCATTTAGACCAAACAAAACATTGATTTATTTATTTTTTAATCCAGAAAATTTATTCTGTTCCCAGTGGAATGATATAGGGGCTCCTTAGAGAAAAGAGGCTCTTTTTCACATTTTCTTTATAGGATTAAAGTCAGAATGTTAGGAAAGGTAGCAAATATAACCTCAAATAAGCCCCTCAAAGTCCTTCCCGGGTGGAACATGTTTGGAGAGAAAATTGTGTCCAAGACAATTTTCTTCTCCTTGCCTTGTGTCTGAGAACACGGTGGTTGGACCCCAGCACTGAAGTTAGGTGAAATATTTATACATCTGCAGTTTTTAACAACAGTCCTGATTTCAAATATTCTGTGCAGTGCCCTGCAAACAAATATTTCCCAGGTTATGAATTTGAATTTAGAAAATGCGGCCAGGTAAACATCAGTCCACTGTGTCGTAGGCCCTGTCAGTCCTGGCTTTAACGGCTGGACCTGAAAAGACCCTTGTGGAGAATCATAGTGTGTCCTCCAGGCACTCACAGGAAGCCAGCGTTAACCACCTACCTCTGAAGGGAGTGCTTTCTTCACAGAGCCTAAGCCCAGGCGTTTTTAAAAATACATACACATGCTGTCTATGGGAATGTCAACAGTTACCAGGCCCCTGTAAGAATTTTCCAACAGAGGAGAAAGTCTCTTGGAACGTTTAGTACCAGTTTTCCTGTTGATTTTGAAGTTTTGTTTTGTTTTGTTTTTTTAATTCCCATACCTGGCCTGTTGGTTCCTGTCATGCGAATAAGAGAGAGGCAGTGAAGGTGTATTTGAGCCAAATAGCAGCATGGAAACCCCTCTACATCCTGAGAAACCAAGGTTCAAATGTTCAAATCCCAGCAGACCCGACAGCCGCTAGGCCTCTTGCAAGATTCAGTTATATTAATGGGCAATACTGGTTCCTATCTATTTGAGAAAATGGTCCTTTAGCAAAACTTCACATGCAAGTAGAAATTAGTTTACTCAGCTACCCTTCATCAAGAACTATTTACTTAAGGCTTCTGTTTTTACCTTCTTGCATAAATTATTGAGCTTTCATTTGAAATATCATTTAGAATTGAAGTGTTTGATGAGGATGCTGTCTTCAGGTGTGTTTTCCAGCAATAATAGCAGAAGCAGAATAAAGTGAGTAACAATTCTTTAAGTGGAGCCTAAAGCTCTCTCTCCCTAGGCAGAGGAGTTTTCATCTGAAGTACTTTTATCATCCTTCACCCAGCAAGTGGTTGCTTAGTAACCCTCCTTATCAATGATTCAGGCTTTCTCCTGATTGCCTTGTAAGAAGATAGCAGCTTTGGTACCTTCTATTTCTTCCCTTCTAGATGTAATAAGAGACGATTTTGCAAAAGGTTACCCTCAAGAAATATACTTTCATTTATAAGCACAACATCTCACTAGCATGAAACTAGATTAGAAGATGTATAATAATTACTGTTGTGCTTCCAACAGAGATTCTTAGACTTTGGAATGTGTCAGAATCTCCTGGGGAACTTTCTAACAGTACAAACGCCCAGGCCCTATCCTATGTCTAAGAGCCTAAGGCTCTATATTCCTTACTAACACACCAACGTTGAAGAACCACCACCAGAGCATGCATCCACTTGCTACAGGATAACCAGAGCCCATAGCTCTCAGGTGTCCACCTGCCGATGCCAATCAAAATCAGATCAATGCCTGAGCCTTCAGCAGTAGTACCAAGGAGATTTCTCCAATGCTTCATTACAACCACAGACCCAGGCGTGAACAGGCTCCTAGGAGACCCACATCAGCTCATGTTTCTGTGTGCTGCAGAAATATGGACTCTGGCAATAACATGGGTCATGGCTCCCGGGAGACACATTCTACGGGAAGATGAACATCAGAGAGAGCAAGCCAAGCCACACCAAGGGAAAAACAAGGTCCGAATCTCGCTTTCTCCAAAGCTGGGATTTCAGTTAGCTAATGAAACTCACTCTGCAATGGCAAGGCTGTGAGACACTGAAGTTCACTGCTGTCAAAGCCGTTGTGGCATTTCCTTCCCTGGAGACTTTAGGAGTTCAGAGAGCCCTCTCTCTGGAGTCGTTTAAAGCACGGATTCGGCTGCACATGTGTGACTTGAAATTCCGTGACCTTCAGAGAAAATTGGGCTGCTTCCTGGAATGGCTTAGAACATTTTCTCCACCCTACAGCACTGGGTCAAACAGGCCAATACAACTGAGATGCAACTTCTCTAGACACACGCAAGAAGAAATAGAAAATGTGAAAAAGATGATGAAGGCACAAAATACTCTGGACCTTGACAGAATTTCTGCTCCTAAGTTAATCCCCCTCCCCTCCCCTCCGACACAGAGCAAACTGATAAAATATTTTTGCTTTAAAAAAAAAGAAAGAAGTTTACTACATTATGGTTTTTTGTTTGTTTGTTTTTTTTTTTTTCACAGTTCCAAAAAATTCCTGTTGAATGCATTTATTTCTGGGAAAATAAAGACATCCACACCACCAAAGGGTGAACAGACCTCATATCCACACTGTTCTTAGCCCTAATGGGGCCTTGGTGATCCCTGAAACATGGCTCAGGTGGGGAGTCCTGGTGACATCATGCAAAGTCCGGCCCAAAGCTGAAGTGGCTTCACCCCTGAAATGCAGTTCATCGCTTCTCCGTGCTGGTTTCCCCGTTAAACAACTGGCATTGGTTTCTGGTCTCTAATCAAATTTAATATGGACTCTCTCCACCTTTTCTTTAACAAAAAGTAGCCAATAATGTTTTTTCAAGTGAAAATTATACTGTAATTCTGCAGAAAAGTACAACCTGATGTAACTATCTGCTGAATTAATCTCCGCTCAATTAGAACTGTGAGCTGCTCCCGGCGGCCGGCCGAGACGCTGGCGGCTTGTGAAGGCGGCGTTTTTCCTCTCCGGAAGGGAGTCTCTGCCTCTTCCACCCCAGTTAGGATTGTCCGTTGTTGCAGGAGTTCCTCTCATCCAGTTTTCAGTTCTGTCTCAGGGGTAATTTTTCCACGAGTAGTTGTAAATTGGCTGTGTCCACGGGAGGAGGTGAGTTCAGAGTCTGCCTACGCCGCCATCTTGACTCCGCCTCCTTACTACACTATGGTTTTAAATGAAGTGCTTAGAAAACGTGTCATCCTTCCTTCATTTGGAAAGACTCACAGAGCAGACACTTGCCACAAGGCTGATGTCCCAGGTGGAAGCATCTCTTGGCTTCATTGACATCTTCACAAATCACAGGAAAGAGAGTTCTGTAGAGTAGACAAGAAAGAACACTGGAGTTCCTGGCAAGTCTGTTCAGAGAAGATCTAAACTCTAGACTTCATTTCCACACAATCAGAAGCTCCTTGGCTACAAACTCATACTGAAGTCATAGCAAGAACCCGGACTCTGGAGGTTTAAATTTTGCACAACAAAAACAAAGCTTTACAACAAAGTCTAAAAGCAGACATCTTGTACAAGTAATACTTTTATAAGCATTATCAATTGCCATTTCACAACTAGAGAAGAAAGGAAGACCGACACATGGAAGGCTTCCCATCCAAATGGAGGAATGGGATTTGGGTTCACCCAGAGCTGAGTTTGAGATCTGGTTCCACCACCTTCCAGCTGTGTGACCTCAAGAAATGTTGTTTAACGTTCCCAGACCTTAGTTTCCTCATCTGCAAAATGAGGCGAGTAAAAGTACCTCCCTCATCGAGTTGCTGGGAGGATTAAATTCAATGACATGATGCTTGGAACAAGGCACCCACACGAAGAAAGTGCTCAGTAAGTATCAGCTGTCATTACAGATCTGTAAGGAAACAAGATCACCCTATACTTCCGGCAAAATTTTCAAGCTATTGGAAATTTGGTAATTGTAAGAAAAAATGGAAGCATAGAAGGTGGTGGATGTATCCTGCCTGTTATCTCTTCTAGAAATAAAGTACATAGGGAACTTAATCAATTATTTATTAAGCATGTGAACTACATGCCCAGGACTGTCCTTGGCATCATTTGGGGGTATCAAATACAGTCTCTGCCCTAGAAGAGACTACAGTTGAATTGTATGGACAAACCATACAATTGTCTAACTGTATAGACCAAGAAAAATTAAGTACAAAATCAAATGATATCTTCAGTGAAGAAAAATGAGAGGAACGAGATTAGTATGAACTTGGGGAAAGCTTTTGGAAGGTGGTGGGGTTGGGAAAGGGCTTGAGTAGTAAATAAGATGCCTCACATCTCTGTTTACATCAGTCATCTCCCAGGCCATGCCCCATCCCCTGTGTACCCCTATACCGACTCAATCTCAGCCTCTTCCTAACCCACCAAAACCTTGCCCTGTGCCTCTGACCTAGTGATCTGAAACACTGCGATCTCCTAAACCTCTTCTCTGAGGGTCCTTGTCACCTTCTTGCCCTGACTATACCAAGCTCCAACCTAAGGAAGCTGATTCTCCTGCAACATCCTCCAGAAGTACCCCTTTGTCACACACACCGTCTAATTACCCAGCGGACCAGCCCCCTTGTTGCTTTCCCTAGCCTCTCTCCCCAAACCTCCAGTGATTCTGATGCATATACTCTCAGACCAGAATTCCTTGTTGGTGTCACCTACACACCTCCTGGGCCCATCCCCACTCCTTGAAGGTTTTAGCACTGAGATGATTGTTACTCTCTTCAACGCTTCTCCTGTGATAGACAGAATAACATCCCCCTCAAAAGATGTCCATGTCCTAATCCCTGAAACCTGTAACCATGTGAATATGTTACATAGTGCTATGGGCTGAATTATATCTCCCCAAAATTCGTATGTTAAAGCTCTAACCCCTAGTACCTCAGAATGGGACTGTATTTGGAGATAGGGCCTTTAGAGAGGTGATTAAGTTAAAATGAGGCCCTTATGTTGGGCCCTAATCCAATCTGATTGGTGTCCTTATAAGAAGAGGAAATTTGGACGCGCAGAGAGACACTAGGGATGCGTGCCCTGAGGGAAGACCATGTGAGGACGCAGTGAGAAGGTGGCCATCTGCGAGGTGGCCATCAGAAGAAACCAAACCTGCCAAAACCCTGATCATGGGCATCTAGCCTCCAGACTCATGAGAAATAAACGTCTGTTGTTTAAGCCACCCGGCCTGCAGTATTTTGCTGCGGCAGCCCTAGCAGACTAATATACACGGCAAAGGGAAGTTAAGGTTGCAGATGAAATTAAGGTTACTAATGAACTCACCTTAAAATAGAGAGATTAGCCTGTGTTATCCAGGTGGGCCCAGTGTAATCATAAGGGTCCTTAGAAGTGGAAGAAGGAGCAGAGAAGTCAGAGTGATGTGATGAGAGAAGGACTTGACCTGCTGTTGTTGGCTTTGAAGTCAGAGGAAGGGGCTACAAGCCAAGCAATGCAGGTGGCTTCTAGAAGCTGGAAAGGGCAAGGAAACAAATTCTCCCTTAGAAGCTTCAGAAAGGAACACAGCCCTGTCAACACCTTGATTTTAGCCCATGAGACCTGTGTTGATCCTCTAACCTACAGAAAAGCAAGATAATAAATTTATGTAGCTTAAACCACTAAATTTGTGGTAATTTGTTACAGCAGCAATAGGAAACTACTACCACTCTTGTCCTAAGCCTTGGCGATTTTAATATCTACATAGAGCAGACAATCCATCCAATATCCTCCATTCCCTCAGTGCCTTGAGTTTCTCTCCTCCAAACGCCCTGTCCTGCACCCTCCCTCAGGCCCGGTTCCCATGATCTTACCACCACCCAAACTGTAACCTTCCCATAATCCCACTCTCAAGCATCACACTTTCCAATCTCCACTTCTCTTATCTTTCCACCTCGCTGCCTTAGGTCGTGAACCCAGACTCTGAAAGTCCTTCAGCTGCACTTTCTCTTACCCTCACTCTCTTCCCAGTTGAGGTGTCATTGGCCATAAATATAATCATCCCTTACGTGAACGCTCATCATCTTTACTCTTCTCTCCCTCCTTCATACTCATGTTGAAAAACCAAGCCCTGGAAAGCTCCAACCCCTCCACCTGCTCTGTACCTGTTCCAAGCATCTGAGCGTGGCTGGAGGAGAACATTCCTCCAGGCTCCTCGGTCTCAGTTCACATTCATGACTAATAATCTCCAGAGGACCCTCATTGTGGCCAATCCTGTAACATCCCCTTCCATTCACTCTTTCATTCTTCTGGATGGATATCTCATACCTGAACACTGACCTTGTGCCATCACCTCTTACAGGAAGCCCTCCTGACCTTTTCCCCAGCCACCTCAAGGCTGATGCGGTGCCTCTCCTCAGGGCTCTTAAAATATTCTGTGAGGGGCGGCTGGGTGGCGTAGTGGTTAAGTTCACGTGCTCTGCTTTGGCAGCCCTGGGTTCATAGGTTCGGATCCTGGGCATGGACCTACATACCACTTATCAAGCCATGCTGTGGCAGCATCCCATATAAAAAGTAGAGGAAGATGGCACAGATGTTAGCCCAGGGCCAATCTTCCTCAGCCAAAAGAGGAGGATTGGCAACAGATGTTAGCTCGGGGCTAATCTTCCTCACCAAAAAAAAAAAAGATTCTGTACATGTTATTGCACTTACCATCTTAGATTGTAATTATCCATACACCCACTGGAAGGTGAGATCCCAGAGGTTGGAGACCAGCTGCTTTTCCATGCTCTGCAGTCAGCCCAGGGTCCAGCACAGAGCAGGTACTCAGTAAATGCCTGATAAATGGATGAAGAAATGAATGAATGAATCCATAAATAAAATAGAAGGAAAAAGGCATTGAGCAAGCCAGGTGACTTGCAACATTATGTGGTAGGTTTTTTTTTTAACCTCTGACCCATTTTTTCCCCAAAGAAGAGAAGCCAGAGCAGCTAACCCACCATCTGAGGCCATCGGTGCACTGGGCAAACATCCTGAGACAGCGGTGGGAGAGCGGGTTGGATGTATTTGCTTAAATCATAATAGATTTCATTTGGAGATGTTCTCAAGTCTGCAGTTACGAAAACTTAAAAGAGGATGGGCGTGTGAGGTCATTTAATTTCATGCTCTGAGCTTATCCAGCCCAACCTGAGGAGTGGCTTCAGAGCAATATTCTTGGCTATTTTGGTGAATTTGTGATTATATTAATTATTTTGAACCTAAGTTGTTTAAAACATCAGAAAGACACTGGAAAAAAAGTTCACCATAAAAGAAGCCAATTAAAATGTTTGCTTTCATACATTTTTTGGCTTTGAAAATTTAAGACAGAACCAGAGGGGATGGAGAGATGTGTGAACCCAAGTCAGGAAATCAAGGCTGTTGGGCCCCCGTGTGCACCTGTCCAAACCTCCAAACCTCACTGAGTTTCTACCCCAGACAATGGAGGTTATTATACACCTCCGTCCTCCTCCCCAGGCCTGACTGCATTAGGTAATGCCTGTAACTACACTGTGCTCCCTGGAGAGTGGGTAGGAGCAAAAATTATACTGTTGTAAATATTCCAGCAACAGTGAGAAACTAACAGTCCTTTTCTGTAATTTTTTAAAAATCATAAACCGCATGATTTGACCCAGCCAAGTGGTGAGAAATCCAGCCCATCGTCCTGAGACTCAGAGGATAACAAATGGAAACTTCAGGATTTTGGCTGCTTTTTACTAGAAAGAGAGTAAAATGCAAAAATACAGAGCATACAACTTCTCTGAGCCACACCTTTGAGCTTTCCATGGTGACTATCTATTCATTAAAAAAAACATTTATTCAGCACCTACTAAGTGCAGGCACAGGGCTGGGCTAGTCCAAGATGGATCAAGATGATGACTTGTACAGCTGCTCTAGAGTGACTCACAGTGTGACGTGGTGGGGGAGATACACGTATGAACAAACTGCCCCGACATCGCATTCCTAGAGGGACTATGGTAAGGTGAATGCCGTCTACCAATATTTCTAGTTCCTCTTCCAGGCAGAGGCGAGTTGCATTGGTCAATAAATGTTAGAAAAAATGATATGGGCAGAAGCATTTAACTGCCAATCTGAGAAAATACAGAGTTTTCATGTGATATCTTGGTGATTGTGGAAGTATGAGCTGAAATTAAGGTGCCACATTGAGCCAACACATGAAGTCAGCTGCTCAGGAGAGGCCCCCAAACACAAAGCAAACTTTGCAGCAACTAGAATAGATCTTTGTTGTTTTAGACCTGTAAGATTTAGGGAGTGTCTGTTACCCACCTATCCTGACTAATTCAGGGATCTACTAAGTGCTTGGAGAGTAGAGAGGGAAGTTGATGAAATGAAAGAAACATTCACAGTGGAGGTGACATTTGAGCTAAGAGAAAGGGCCCGGAGAATGGTAAGCAGTCTGGTGTATGTGTATATAGACAATGTAAGGAATTTTAATTTCTAAAGAGATTAGGGCTGAAGAGCGTTAGAAGTCATGTTAAGGGGTTTAGACTAATTCCTATGAACTGGTGTTTCCAAAGAGAGGCTGAGGACCAGGGTGCTTATGCCAAGGGACTTTGGATGGTTCTCCAACAGAGAGAAATAATGTCTAATCATGTAGTGAAAAAACATTATTCTCTTAAAATTTTTCTGTTAAAACTTTTAATTCCATTGACGAGGGCATCTGGTGTGATGCTCCTCACCTCACTTGGAATTGTAACCCAAGTCCTCTCAGTGACCTGCAAAGCCTACAACAACTTGAGCTCATTCAGCACTCTTCCCTCATGCACCCTCCTGGAACCACACTAGACTCCTTGCTGTTCCATGAACCCCAGGGCCTTTGCACTTTCCATTCTCTCTACCTGGAATGCTCTTCCCAGGATACCTGTGGCTCACTCTCCCACTTCCTTCAAGTCTTCATTTGCGTTTCATCTTCCCAATGATGCCCTCCCTGACACCAGCTACATAAAATTATAACCCCTTCCTAACTCCTTCCCTGGTTTATTTTTCTCAATAGCACTTATCACCAACTAATATACCATATAATTTTTTAATTTATTTTGTTTAGTATCTGTCTATCCTCACTAGAATGTAAGCTCATCAATGATAGAGATTTTTGATATTTTGTTCACTACTGAATTCCCATCCCTTAAAATGAATAGCATGTGTTCAAAAAAATATTTGCTGAATGAATGAATGCACACCTATCTAAAATTTGTTCATCTCCATTTTTATCAAATGGATGCATGGCTTCAGGCTTAGAAATGTTAGAAGGCATCAATATCTAGTTAGAATGGGAAATTGTATTTATCAAAGGATAATTTTTTAAAATATGAAATTATGACTTTCCTATAAATATAAAATAAACAGATGTCAAAGATTTTATTTACCTAATTAATTAATGAGTGAACCAGTAAGATGTTATAATCAATTCAAAGGAGAACTCCACTAACACATACATAAAGAGGCAGAGATGAATTTACAACTAGATACAAAACTAGTCAATATCAACAGGACAATAATCAAATCCATTCCATCAGACAAAATTCATTTGCCTTCCTATTGACAAGAATTATGTGTTACCTAAGTTTTTTATGCATAAGTTTTCTAAAACTTATAGTGTTGGAAACTCCTCAAAGACAATGAAAAGTACAAATAACACAGAAAGGTGTGGTAGACAAGACACCCAGTAAACTTTTTTGCCCATTTCAAAGTCTTTCACATTTTTTCCTGACTTGTTTTATTTTTATTGTATTTAATTTTACAGAGACTATTCTATTTACAGAAAATGGTACTGGTTTCCCATTTATATTAACCATATAGTTTCCTGTAAACATAACCTTATTTGCATTTTTAGAAGATCATCAATTTAAACAAAAATAGGAAGAAGGTATAGATCAGTGCTCCTCAAACTTTAACATGTGTACCTGGGAATCTTGCTTAAATGCTGAATCTGATTCAGGAGGTCTGGGGTGGAGCCCGAGATTCTGTATTTCTAGCAAGCTCGCATGTGATGCTTCTGCTGGTGGTCCATGAATGACACTTCAAGTAGCCACGGCATAGTTAGCACTGGAATAAGGCAAAAAATCATATTTTGACTAAAGTTTGGAGAAGCTGCTATAGGCTATTGCAGCAGGTCGTATTGAAAGGTTTAAACAGAGGAATAACAGGATCAAATTTGCTCATCAAGGTAATTATTTTGTCTACAGAGGGAGGGCTGCAAAGCAGGGTGATTGACGGAAGCTGCTTTCACCCTCTAAAGTAGGAAGGATGGGAACTAGAACCCTAACAGAGGGACTACCTCAGCAACTGGTTGTGTTCTTTTGTTTTTTGTTGTTCAAGAACTTCATAGTTTCTTCACAATCTGCTTGCATTGAACACGCTACATTCCTGTTGGATAAGCTTATTCTGTGGCATTTGGTAAGAAATAGGTCTTTATGCCCTGAATCAGAGGTGCAGAGAACAGTCTTCTCTATCTGTGTCAATAGACCCTTACAAGTGCAAAAGGCAACTCAATCCTTTGCAAATTTGAACCTAATAGCATTCTTTTCAGTTATAAAAATAAGAGAATTTAAGAGTTTAGTGGCTTCCTTCAGTGATTTTTCCTGCACTTATCCAAATATGGTATCTTAAGCAACCATCTTCTGTAGAACTCTGGAATACTACGTCCCTCTCCTTCAGTAGCTCAGAACATCCCTAAAGACAATTGGAAGACACGCAACAAGCAGGCCAAATCACCTGCAAACTAGCTTTTCCTGGACTACAAATCCAACGTGTTGGGATCCCCTGGCGTGGTAGGTATTAGAGAAAAAGCCACATCAGACAAAGTCAGAAGACTTGTTAAATACAGCAAATATTTTTTTTTATAACATTGTGAAATTTTGGGTTGTGCATTTTTGTTTGTCCATCACTATATACATGTCTCCCTTCACCCCTTGTGCCCACACCCCACCCCCCACCCCCACTGCCCCTGGTAACCACAATAGAGTTTTCTCTGTCCGTGTGTTGGTTTATGTTCCACATATGAGTGAGGTCATACGGTGTTTGTCTTTCTCTTTCTGGCTTATTTCGCTTAACATAATACCCTCCAGGCCCATTCATGTTGTTGCAAATGGGACGATTTTGTCTTTTTTTATGGCTGAGTGTATTCCATTGTATATATATACCACATACAGCAGATATTTTTTAAAAGATTTATTAAGATAGATATAATTTAGATACACAAAATTGACCCACTTTAAGTGTTTAGTTTGATTAATTTTAGTAAACTGACACGGCTGTATAACCATCACCTCAATCCAGGTGTGGCACCCTTCCATCACCTTAAAGTTTCCTCACACCTGTTTGCAGTTAATCTCCATTCCCATTTGCAACCTCAAGCTACAGTTTTGCCTTTTCTGGAAATTGCATATAAATTGAATCATACAATACGTAGTCTTTTGTGTCTGGCTTTTTTCACTTAGTATAATATTTTTGAGTTTCAGGCATGTTGTTGCATGTTTTAGTAGTTCCTTCCTTCTTATTGCTGAGTAATAGTCCATGTTGTGAATATGAATCACATTTTGTTTGTCCATCAGTTGATGGACATTTGGACTTTGGGGCTATTTGAATAATGCTACAATGAGCCCTCATGTACAAGTCTTTGTGTGGATAGATATTTTCATTTATTTTGAGTAGATACCTAGAAGTAGAATTGCTGGTTTGTATGGTAAATTTATATTTAAGTTTTTAAAAACTGCCAAATTGTTTTCCAAAGTGACTGTACCATTTTACATTATTACCAACAATGTATGAGGGTTTCAGTTTCTCCACCTTCTCTCCAACTCTTGGCATTGTCATTCTTTTTGATTATAGACGTTCTAGTGGATATGAATTAGTATCTAATTGTGGTTTTATTTACATTTCCCTGATGATTAATGATGATAAGCATCTTTTTTTTTTTTTTTTGGCCATTCATGCACTTCTTTGGTGAAATGTCTATTTAAATATTTTTCCTATTTATTTATTAGATAGTTTGTCTTACTTGTTGTTGAGTTGAAAGAATTCTTTGTGTGTTCTGGATACAAGTCCCTTTTCAAAGATATATGATTTACAAGTCTTTTCTCCCAGTTTGTGGCTTGTCTTTTCATTCTCCTAATAATATCATTCAAAGAGCAGAAGTTCTTAATTCTGATAAAGTCCAACTTACCAAGTTTTTCTTATATGGATCATGCTTTTGATGTCATATCTAAGAAACTTTTGCCTAACTCAAAGTTGTAAAAATTTTCTCCTATGATTTTTTCTAGAAGTTTTTAGTTTGGGTTCTCACATTTAGATTTATGATCTACTTTGAGTTAATTTTTGTGTATAGAGTGTGGTAAGGGTCTAAGTATTTTATTGTTGTTGCTGTTGTTTGTTTATTTTCACATATGGATATGCAATTTTTCCAGAACCATTTTTGAAAAGACTATTCTTAACTCCATTGTTGAAAAGACTATTCTTTCATCCTTTGCACCATTTTCAAAATTCAGTCGATCACAAATACATAGGTTCATTTCTGAACTCAAGTCTTTACCATTGACCTATATGTCTTTCCTGATGCAAATACCACATGTATTTGATTACTGTAACTTTATAATAAGTATTGAAATCAGGAAGCATAGGTCCTCCAACTTTGCTTTTCATTTCAAAATTGTTTTGGCAATTTTAGGTCCTTTGCATTTCCAGATAAGTTTTAGGAAGATCAGACATTTTTTTTCAAGCACTATAGTTTTTATCTTATGAAGACAATTCTGTATTTTTTCCATGTCTTCTTTCTCTGAGAGGTCAGAATTCAATCTGACTTGAACAAGAAAGATGGTCAATAGTTTAAAGTGCATAAGGCTATGCCTGGGATATAATAGGCAAAAAGAAATACTCGCGCTCCCCTCCCTGCCATACTCCAGCTCGTGTTTCCGCTAGAGGTTGGGAGTCAGAACCACAGCAAGGTTCAGATTCTGCCTCTGTAACTTACCAAGAGGGCGATCTTAGGCAATTTATTTAACTTCAGGGAGCTTCATTTCTGTATCTGTAAAATGGAGATAATAATATCTACCTCATAGGGTTGTTAACGACTATTAAATGTAATGTGCCAGGTACCTCAAAGGTTTAAACATAAAAAGGTTTAACAAATATTTTATGGATGAATGAATAAATAAATGAAGAGTTGGTGATTATTCAAGCTTTATGACAGAATGAACCAATAACACTCCACGGCTTCATGAGTAAAGAAACATTTGGGAGAGAAGAGCTCATCTGATTTCCCACAGACATTCCTGGTAGAAAATTCACCTCCCTGATTCTGCCTACCTCTGGTGATAGGTAGAAAGGGTATTCAACACTTCTCCCACAGGAGTCCTGGCTAAGATTTTCAGAATTCAGGGATCTTCTTTTCTCTTTTTTGTGGTACATATAATGCCCATACAGCGCAGTACTGCCTTTAGTCCTGGGCAAGAGAGAGCATGCTCTTTGCCCCTAGGGTTGCCAGATTTAGCAAATAAAAATACAGGATGCCCAGTTAACTTTGAATTTCCAATAAATAAGGAACATTTTTTAGTATAAGTATGTCCCATGCAATTTTGGGGACATACTAAAAAATTAGTCGTTTACCTGAAATTCAAATTTAATTGCCTGTCCTACATTTTATTTGTCTCGTGCTTTAGAAGGCCTTATATAATATAAACACACATAAGACAAACAAACAAAAAATGTAATAAAGAAATACATGAGCATCTCTGTCATTTGTCATGCAGATCTAGCATTCATCTGTGGCACAGCATAACCTGTAACCAAAACATTCTCTCAGATAGCTAAACCTTTCTCTTGGGGACCACCACTCAGGCCCCAGGGGATCACTTACCCACTCCTCTCACTCCTTTGTCCTTGAAACAATAGAAAACTGCATCCAACTGCTGTGAAGGTTTGTGGGTTGGGCCACTGCCAAGGTCAGAGGTGAACACTGCTTCAAAGTGCTGGGAATTTTTGAGTGACAGAAGCACGAAGGTAAAAGACAAATTAACTAACTTGCCAAGACCATCCTTTCAGATAGCGTGGAAGACAGAGATGCTTGCAAAATTATATATTGGTTCACAGTAGTGCTGGATAACTAATTTTCGCTCTAGTGTGTGGTTCTGGAAGTACTTGCAAATTAGCAGGACATTCACAGCATAGTGACAGAAAAACATTTTACAATATTCAACAACTCACATTAGTCTTAAATTTGTGTATTTATAAATATACACATGACATGCATAAAACATGATAGCAATTCTTTATGTTGGCAACTAAAGAAACACTTAATGCTAGAAATACCAACAATATTTTATAAAATATTTAATAGGATTCAAATATTCAAAAAATTAAATTAAAAACTCAGCTCTATTTAAATCATTTTGATTTTAATTTTTTATATTTATTACTTATAATTTGTATTTGCCTCTTAATTTTAAAAGGTAGTTTTAACCATTTTAGGAGAAAAATAACTATTTGAAAATATTTATTAAAATAATTGTAAATTTTCACATTTAATTTAAATTGCTTTTTAAATAAATATATATTTATACTCTGTTACCTTCAAATAATTACAATATATTTTTAATCCCTTTATCTTTATTATCAAGTAAGCATAAATGATGTGAAAATCTTGATTACAACATAGCGATCGAGCTGAAAGAAGGCAAGAAAAATAAAATGTATGTAATAATTATTTAATAATTTATTATTATTCAGGCCTCTTTATTATTTATCCGAACATTGGCAGCTCATCAAAAGATCACCCAGACATGTACAATAACAATTAAATTCAATCATCTTTAACGTTTTGCCAACTATTAGTCAAGTAAAAACTACAGCCTCATACGTATTTTTAAATTGTGTTGCGGTTTTGCACGGTAGACAGACATAACACATTCCATTTACCAGTTGCTAGTTCCGTTGATGAGTTTTCAGTACATAGACATGTGGGCTGTAGTTCTCCATCAGAACTCTTGCTCTGGGCTGGCGGCTGTCAGGGCCAGGCCTGCCTAAGGGGTCCAAAGAACCAAGGCAGGCAAGGGTAGTGGGCCTGAGGCTATATCACCCCTGAGGGGAGAGGAAGAGAGAAGGACCAGTAGGCTCTTTCTGCAGCCTGTTGTAAAGGGAGTCTGGCTCTGTTCCCCTTATGAGACCAAAGACCTCCCAGCACTGGGTTATGCTGAAGGGGCAAAGTCAAGGTGAACATCTGCTTGGTAGGCCACAGAATCTCGAGGACAGAGCCAGCTGGGTCCTGGGATGCTCGAAGAGGGAGGCAGGCCTTGGCTGGGGCCTGGAATCTCTCCCAAGAGAAAGTAGAGGGAAATATGCGCATGGCGTGCTGGAAATGCTGATGGTGAGGTCCAACACACTCAGAAATCCTGGCTGAGGATGAGCCCAAGGCCGGGGTGCATGTGACTGGAAGGCCAGATGGAAGGCTGTGAGGAATCACTTCAAATAGGTACACGACTACATAAAAGAGCTGACTCTGGAGTGATAAAGGTGAAGAGGAGGTTTGCTCTACATACTGACTAGGTAGCCATTGACTAGCTCCGTGTTACTTGATGATGGCAAAGCCGTCTGCAACACCCTCAACTGCCTGCTCCTGCTGTTAGCATTTGTCCATACTCCTTCCTCCAGTGACGGCCCTTCACATCAGCAGGAAGCCCAAGCTCCTCACCCCGCCCTGCTTGCCCTCCCACCTCCCCAGTTTCATCTCCCTGCCCAGACTCTTCCCAGTGTCCCACTGAACTCTGAGGAACACCGGAGGGCCTGCAGGTGCTCCCCACTCTGTCTCACACTCGCGTGCTCTTTCCCTCCTTGTCATCCCCTTTCTGTTTCTGGTGCACTCCCATACACCTCCAAGGCCAGCAGCACGGTGCCACCTCCCACCCACTGCCATCCCAGAGTGGGACAACAGCCCTCCCTGGACTCCTGTCATCCTGTGAATGGACTTCTGCGTCCTCAGCCATCCTTGAATATGAAACAGGTCACTCATTAAAAGATCTGTCCCCAGTAAACCGGGAGTGTTTGAGGCTCAAGGACCCTTTCATCTTTTGTTCCCAGCATCTGGCATAGTGCCTGGCACATAGTCAACACTCAATCAACATTTGTTGCCTGGATTTAATGTAATCTCTCTTGAACTTCAAGGCACCAAGTAGAAATCGACATTTTACTATCTCATTTACGTAGGTGAAAACAAAGACTTAAAGAAGCTTCCTGACCAAGGATCTTAGCATTAAATCTTCTGGCTTCTAAAGCCACACACAAGACTTTCTACTGAATTGTGAGTGTCAAATTTAGTGGCCTTTTTTTTTTTTTTTAATTGAAGGAGGTTTCTATGGCTGTGAATTCTGTTTGAAGAACAAGGGAACAAAGGGTTCTCACCTTTAAAGCTATGAAGCAATAGTTATTCTTTGGAACATTCCTTGGCCAATGAGAATTGTTTTTGAACCTTCTCCTTGCATAAAATTGAGTTGGTATCATTAGTTGGGAAATAATTACATAGTACAGAGCACTCAGCCCACCAGAGTCTTTGTTGTATTTTTTAATCAACTCTTTACAGGAAGCTAGTTTTCACCCAGGTAACTGCTGCAAAATATTTACCCAGGTAAGAGAAACATTCCTCAGCCAATCAGAGGTATCTCTGCTGTGTGACTTCACCTACCTCATTACCATTTACTCCACCTGCCATATAATTACCTTCAGTATAGAACACACCCTGTTTCTGCTTGCTCAAGCTCTCAGACTGACATTTTCTCTGACTTTCCAGAATTGGCCTGGGAAGTCTCAATCAGACGGGTAAAGAACAGGCCTGACTCTTTAAGCTCAAAACCCTTGCCTCATAGCATATCGGGGCACAGCCAAACTTAAAGCCATCCCTGCAGAGTTAGATGCACACCCCAACTGAGGAGGTCCCTTGGTCTTTCAAGGAGATGGCCACTGAAGGTGGTTCCACTCAGGGCACAGTAAATAAAGCCCTGAGGCTCACACATGTGCACTTCCTCCTCAATGACCCAGCCCCATCTTTCCTCAGAAGCAGATCTAAAAACCAATAACAACTGCCAGAACATTTAAGTGGAGACTTAACAGTAATGGACACCAAAATCTCTGATAAGCAAATTTTCTATCCTTTGACACAGTATAATGAGTAGAAAATGAGTTAGGACTTCTAAAGGGCCAGCCTCAAATCACAGCTCTGCCTCTTCGTAGCGGTGTGACCTGGAGCAAGTTATTCAACTTCCCAAGCTTGCTTCACTGTTTGTAACATGTATTTTGTAATTCATATTTGACGATAATAGTATTTACCTCACAGCTATTGTGAAAATTAAATAATACAGAGTGTATAAAGTACAGAGCACAAATGCCTGACACAGAGCTGGCCGGTCACCAAACACTAGTTCTCTTCCCTCTTTCCTCCTCTGTGCCTGGAAGCTGTAGACGGAGATTATAAGGACCTGCTCAGAAAATGATAGCTTAATCATCATGAGGGAACCATGAAGACTGGCAATCACAAAAACAGAAACTGTACGTTCAGATTCCTACGAGGGCCAGGCAGGAGTGGTAATTATATACATGCAGTGTGTGGGCATGGGGGCAAACAGGAGAGAGCACACCCATCGAGAGGGATCTCTTGGGGTTATCTTAAATACGTAGGCATCTGGCCCAGTGTTACCAGAGCCTCAATTTTTTAAGAGAAGCAAGAAATCAAGATATTTATTTAGAGTTCCCAGTTTTTAAAAGTTGAATCAAATTAAAATAAAAAATAATATGTTGCAGATCAAATAAAACACATTCCCACATGCCCCCAGTTTGCAATCTCTAAACAAGGTAAAAATGCAAATGGTACAATACACTATATAGTGGACAGAACTGGGAGACCAAGGCAAATCCTGTAGCACTTGTGTCATTTACTGTGACCTGTAATCCCAGACATAAATCAAATAGTTATTGCCACAAATAGCTGACATTTAATGAGCTCTTACTGTGTGCCTACATCACCTCACAGGGTCCTAATAATCCTATAGGGTAGGTGTTATTATGATCGCCATTTTGCAGATTGGAAGAATGTGGCTTAGAAATAACTTTCCCAAGATCATCTACTTATGAAGAGGGGGAGCTGAGATCAGCCAATGTGAACTCCAAATCCCATTTTTCTCAACACTACACAAGGGCTAATGCTTAAGTGAACTTGAAGAGTTAAGAGAAACAGGCCCAGGGAGAATCTTGGTCAACAAGTTATTGCCACCACGTCTACTCGGCTATCATGTCAACTTGGCATAGATTCTTTTTTTTTTTTTTTCTGTGAGAAAGATCAGCCCTGAGCTAACATCCATGCCAATCCTTCTCTTTTTGCTGAGGAAGACAGGCCCTCAGCTAACATCTATTGCCAATCCTCCTCCCCTTTTTCCCCCTTTCTCCCCAAAGCCCCAGTAGATAGTTGTACGTCATAGTTGCACATCCTTCCAGTTGCTGTATGTGGCACACCGCCTCAGCATGGCCTGACAAGTGGTGCGTCGGTGCGCGCCCAGGATCTGAACCCGGGCCTCCAGTAGCAGAGCATGCGCACTTAACCACTAAGCCACAGTGCCAGCCAAAGCATAGATTCTTAAGAGACATCAGAAGCAGAATGTTTTCTACCAAGGCCCATTGGCTGCAGGTATTTTCTACTCTGCAAGGTCATCAGGAAGAGTGGCTCCTAAATGTACCCAACCAATAAATAGAAAGAAGCCTACACTTAAGAGAATTGGGGTCAATATTTGTTATGGCCTTGCAGTCCTGTGGACTAACAGGATATGGGTACAGAGGCAGTCGTCAGCCTTGGAGCATGACACCTCTCCCACACCCTCGCCTGCCCACCACCTCAGTCTGCTTCAGACACTCAGGTAAGGATGGAGGGTGGATGGTGTGATGCTACTCCATGGGAGGCTGAGACTTGTGGTGCTGTGGGCACAGTCCACGTTCCAATAAGCCTTAATGCATCAGAAATAAAATATCACCAGTAAATTAAAACAATGGAGTTACCATTTCCCACTCATCAGATTTGCAAAATTTGAGAAGTTTGACAATGCCAAGTGTTGTCGGAGATGGGGGGGAAATGAGAATTCTCATACATGGCTGGTAGAAGAGTAAATCAATTTAAACGTCGGAGAACATTTGGTAATATTGAAAATGCACATGGCCTATGACCCAGCTATACCATTCTAGGTGTATACCCCTAGAAGAAATGCCCCTTATGTGCAAAAGGGGCTAAGTACAAGAGGTTTACTATAACATTCTATATGATAGCCAAAAAGAGGGGAATTAATAGATTTTGTGGTATGTTCACAATATGGAGCACAATGCGGAAGTTGAAATGAATGAACTGGGTTCATATAAATCAACATGTTTACATCTTAGGAACATAATGTGAAGTGAACAAGAAAATCATAGGATGATAAATATAACATGTTGCCATCTCTGCAAATGTTTTAAAATATACTATTATGTTATATAGGGAAAGCAAAAAGACGTGAATTGGAAGATGCACATAAAATTCATGATGGTGGTGGGGGCCGGCCTGGTGGCATAAGCGGTTCAGTGCACACGCTCTGCTGCGGCGGCCTGGGGTTCGCAGATGCAGATCCAGGGCGCGCACCGACGCACCGCTTGGCAAGCCATGCTGTGGTGGTGTCCCATATAAAGTGGAGGAAGATGGGCACGGATGTCAGCCCAGGGCCAGTCTTCCTCAGCAAAAAGAGAGGAGGATTGGCAGATGTTAGCACAGGGCTGATCTTCCTCACAAAAAAGAAAAAAATTCATGAGGGTGGTGACATCGAAGGAAGGAGGGCATGGAGTGGGACTGGGAAGGGGAACAGAAGCAACTTCTACTTTCTCTGAAGCAAGTATGACAAAATGTGTACATCTATTCCTTTGGGCTAGTGGGCACAGGGGGTTTGTTATATCCTCTGTTGTTTCTGAACTTACAAACTTTTTGTCCAAAATGGAATAGTATCATGAGAAACCACTGCACTAGAAAACAAGCTGCCCTCCACCCCTTGGCCGCGCTGTCCTCGCGCCTCATCATGTCACTGGCACAGGTGGCCTCCTCTCCGATGAGAGCAGTCCATGCAGCCTGTCTTCAGACAGAGGCCTGAGCAAGTTGGTCTCTTGGGTCTAGTCCAATTCTGGGGTCAGTCATCCCGTGCAAGTCAGACTCATGATTTTAAAAGGAGGATCGTCTAGCTAGGGCACACAACGTTGCCAGCCAAACATTTTCTAGCCTTACAATACAGTCAGAGAAAGAGTTAAACTTCCTAACAGGTCAATATACAATATAACCCAACACGGCATAATAGGCTTTGGAATCAGACAGACCGGGATCTAAATTCCAGGATCATTATTTTCAATTTTGAAGCATTTGGCAGAGTAACTTTTCTGTGTCTCAGTCTCTTTTGCTGTAAAGTATGGAAAAGAATACCCAATGGGGACTAAATGAATGAATAAGGCACAATAGACACACACAAACATTACTGTATTTCGTCAACTCTAAGTCAGTTTCCCCCATTTAAAAATCTCTGAAATCAAGGCCTGCATACAATCACTAATACCTTATAAGTGGTGGTATTTTTTGTTATTTCTTACAGGAAACAACAGAAGTATGTGTCTTATAATCAATGTGGTCTTAGATTCTATTAAACATAGTAGTTCCTGATCTTTCTGTTTCAAACAGCGGCTATGTGTAAATCAAGATTAATCAGTAGCATTATTAGGCTACTACCTAATTTATGTTGCCAACCCTAAGAAAAGTGCTCATAAGAACTTACCTCATTCTAATCTGTCATCCCAGCCTCCTTAGGAAAAAAAATGGGGTTCCCCTGGCCCTAGACAGGATGTACACCTAAAGTCAATCAGCGTACCCTCAACATACTTTGTGGTTCTCCTGCAGGACTGCTGGGAGGAGAGACAGGCATCTCCGAAGAAAGTATTAATTCCCAGCAACAGCTGTAAACAAGCCCCAAGCTCAGCTTCTCGATAAGCAACACAAGTATTTGCCAAGCTTTTCTGAGAGATAAGGGGAAATTTGGACAACTTTTGAAAGATAAAAAAATGTAATGGGGAAGTAAAGTGTAAACGTGGGAAAATGTATCTAATAAGAACATATATTAATGCTATATATTTTTCAGAGATTTTTTTACCTATTTTAACATGATTCATCTTTATGAATTAAGAAAATAAATATTATTATATTATTCTCATTTTATAAATCAGATAAACGAGAAATAGTGGTTTGTTAACAAGTAAAAATAGGAGTAGAACCCAGATGTTCAAATTCTCAATCTAACTTCCCTTTCAGTCTACTCTAAGAGCAACCCAGAAGAAACCACTTAGAAAGATTTTATTCTGTGGTCTGTTATGATGAGCTTGCGTGCCAATAATTTAGTTGATTTTTTGCTCTTCTGATCACTCTTTCAACCTATTTCATGAGCAACAGCAGCTGCGTTACACTTCTTTTTCTTTCCTTCCAACTTATGAACCCATACAACCATTTTTTAAAAACATTTGACAATTTGTCATGACAGCAAAAGTCAATGTACTCCCTGTCGTCATATCCCATCCTGGCAATTTGCCTGTGTCATCTGGCATATTCTGATGAAATTACTGCTCAATTCACAGCGTAATTCCTTACAGCCCTGAGGAATTTCCCTGCCCCATTAATCTGTAGTTTCATCTATCCAAGATGTCAACTTGATATCTTATTTTCCATCCTGCCTAACTCGCTAGTTATACAATCTGTGAAACAACACATCAAAATGGAAATTGCTCTGAGAAAATGTGGTCATAAACATGTGTCAAGTTTCTCATGTGGTAGATTTTTTCTAATACAGTTCAGATAGGATCAGGATATACGTCATCAAGAATACATCTGTGTTTTTATTTTCAAACCAAGAAAAGGAGATCTCAGAGTTCTTTAAAGTAGTGATTTTGATCTTCAACAAACTTGAGAATATGGCCCCTGGCTGGTCAATCATCCATTATTTTCACGTGCAGGAATGACACAAGAAGATGAATTTGTATTCCAGCCAGAACAGTTGGTTAATAATAATTATCACCTTTCACTGAATGCCTACTACACACCAAGTGTTATATGCTACTCGAGGAGTTCGGTTTTATTAAACTGGTTTTATAGGTGATGAAGTTGAAGTTTAGAGAAGTTAAATAATTTGTCTTAGGTTGCCCACCTCATAAGTGGAAAGTCAGGATTTGAACTTAAAACCTGTGCCCTCAACCACTCTGATAGAAAAGTTTAATTCGACCCGAAGTTTTGTCTTTAAAACGGGGTTTGAAGATTTAGGAATTTGGAATTTCCACTGGATGTTGAACAGCTCTCAAAATAATCCTATTAATATTAGTATACTTAGATTTTCATATATTCAGTTAACTGATACCTTTTTTCTTTATTCTCCTTGGTCCTGTGGCTAAGACGGTAATAGTAGATATGGTATCTGCCCTCATGGAGTTTCCAGCACAGAGGGGACACCAACACTAATCAAACAATCACACAAATAAATGTAAAGCTACACTTCAACATCTTATACCACATTTTATCCTATGAAAGAGATATATGGTACATGTTCAGGGGGGTCTGACCGAGTCCCAAAAGTTATGACAGGTTTCAAAGTAGGAAATGTTGAGGTTCCTACTCAGCATGTTCGTAATCCATGAAGCATAAAGCTTGGTTGTTGCTTCTAAAGCTGAAGAAACAACAACAACAATTAGGATTTCCAACTGAGTGTGATGGTCAGTGCCTTTGAAATGAATCTGGACTGTGTGTCCCCGACTAACTTGGTCCCATAGTAGTCTCTCAGAGCAAAGAGCAATGTCTCCAGTTCTTTTGGCTGGACCTAAGTGTGTTTGAAATAGCACATCCTGTTGATGACTTGAACATGGAGGATGGTGAGGGGAGCAGGGTCAAGGATGACTGTGAGAACATAAACACGGGTAACTAAGAACTGAGCACTGTCCTTCACCAGTGGTGAAGAGTGGGACAGTACTGAACGTTTGGGGGGACACTTGGATTGCAATAATATATTTCATTTTAGGCATAGAGATTTAAGTGATGATAAAATATCCAAGTGGAAACACCTTGCAGACTGGGGGAAAAAAAGATAAGAACAAAATATAAAACTGGAGCTAAGCCTGGAGTTTATCTACATTCAGTAATAATAACTCTTTATGATTACATAATAATCCTCATTATTTCACATGGTGCTTACTATATATCTACACACATATTGACCATTGAAGTCTTAGAACAAGCCTGTGAGGTGGGTATTATCATCGTTCCCATTTTACAGATCAGGAATCCGAGACATAGAACGTTTAAGTGACATAGCCAAGATAATAAGGCAGTTTCAAACCCAGGCAAGCTGGCCCCAAGGCCATATCCCTAACCACCCTAATGCCTCCCTACGTAGCGTTACAGATTATAACGCACTTGAACACCCTATCCCAAGCTTAATGCTCACAGCAATCCTACAGAGGAAAAATAGTCATGCTTATTTTTACAGATGAGAACACAAAGGTCTACCCAGGTCGTAGAGTTCCAGAACTCAACCCCATGTCTTCTGCTTCCAAATTCAGAATCCCTTCTGCCCTACACAGCTGCCCTGAAAGCACATAGCTCCTGCTTTAGGTAGCACAGAGAGAATAAAGGGAATTCCCACAGATGTTGAGAAAAGAGGGGGAGATGAAGCTAAAGAATGAAAAGTCAGAAAAACAAAAACAAGCCCAGAGAGCTAAAACCAGATATTTTCCCTTCTAGTTACAATCTCACCAAATTATGATGGACTGCCTTCTGTGGGCCGAGTGCTAAATTTGGTGTCTAGTAAAAGCCTGCACAAGGTAGATGCAATGGTAAATACCTCACAGAAGACCTAATTTTTGTCCTCGTTGAGCTTATAACCTTATTGGAGAGTAAGGCAGACCTTAAATGCAGATAAAGCACTTTCCAAGACAATGTACGGTCTCTGTCAGATGAGTGACCCAGAAAAGAGGAGGAGGATTTCAGAGGCGGCAAAGTTATAGGTTGAATGGCCAGAATATGTTTGGTGAGAGAAGATAGGGCCTGAGGATTCTACTAAGAGAATCGTTTTGAGCTCTTGCTTTTTTTATTTTTAAGTACATCTGTGCATTTACTTTATCCTCTGGACCAAGATGGGAGAAAACAAATTCAAATCCTTTCCTCCCTCCTACCTCTCACTCTCCAGAAAATGAAAAATAGTGACAACTTCTCTAAACACAACATTGAGACAGTTACCTGAAGGGCCTGTTCCAGTCTTAGTAGTATACTTCTCACATCACAAGAGTTAAATTTTATGTAGACTCTCATCCCAGAGGAGTTTGAAAGTGCTTTGAATGTGCCCAAGTGTCCGCTCTCCAACGGTTAACTAAGCCAACAGTCTCTCAAGGAAATAATCTCGTTTTAGAAATCAGCAAGCCCTGCCTATAGTTAAAGAAACATTAGCCCATGTGATGCTTGTTTTCTAAGAAGACATTCCTAACCCAATATGGACAACATTTGTTAAAGTGGTTTCCTTATCACCGTAAAGGAATCTCAAAAAGCTCATCTATAACCAGGAACCCGGAGTCGTAAATCTCTACAAGTCCAGCCATGTCAAAATAGATGCCTGAAATAAAGACCAGAAGTTTAACAACCCCCTTTCCTCTTGATGTGGAATCCCATTTCTGCCGTTGAATAGGATTTATAGACATTGAGTTGATTAAAGGAAACTATATGAGGCACCTAGTATAGGCAAATTCATAGAGACAGAAAGTAGAATGGTGGTTACCAGGGGCTGGGGGAGGGGGAAATGGGCATTTATTGGTTAATGGGTATAGAGTTTCATTTTGGGGTGATGGAAATGTTCTGGAGATGAATAGTGGTGATAGTTGCACAATAATGTGAATGTACTTAATGCCACAGAACGTGTACATTTAAAAGTGGTTAAAATGGTAAATTTTATGTTATGTATATTTTACCAAAATTAAAAAAAAAAAAGAGAAAGGGGAATTTGTTTCAAAACTGATTACTAGAATCATCTCCTAATGGCAGTGACCAGGGCAATTGACATCTTTTAATGACAGACCATTTTTTAGTAAACTATTTGAAAGATACTGTAAATGAAGGGAAGGGAGAAAATAAGACTCTTGAAGAGCATAATATGATGAAAAGTCAAACTGTTTGCTGGGAGCTGTAGGATGAGTAATTCAGGTGAACCAAGTTGTTTCCTGGATTATTTAAGGAACAGGTCAGTCCACCAGATGGTCATACAGCAATCTAATAGAAGTGTCTTGAGGCTTTGAGCCAATTATTATCCGTTTAAGGAAACTAAGACTTCAAAACTGTATTTCAGTACCTAGAATAAGCAAATTCGTAGGGACAGAAATAGAATAGAGGTTACCAGGGGCTGGGGAGGAGGGGCAGGGAATGGGGAGTTATTGTTTAGTGGGTATAGAGTTTTTATTTAGAAGGATGAGAAAATTCTGGAAACAGTTGTAATTGTTAATGCCACTGAATTGTACACTTTAAAATGGTTAAATTTTATGTCATGTATATTTTACCACAATGAAAAAAAAAGGGAGACCATCTTAGGCACTTGAAATAACAAATATTTTTCCAGAAAAGAGATCCTTTCTGGGGAAAAAAAAAAAAGTGAATCCTTAGGGAAAAGACTAAAAAAGAATTAGTAGGCACTGGAGGGGCAGACTGTATTTCACAAAAAGGGCTATTTTGGACATGAGGCAGCATTTAGCCAGTCTACTCTGCAGACATCTTTCCCCGGGGTTTTGGCTGGCAAGGCCCTGTTCAGCAAGAAGTTTTCCAAGTGGCCCAATCCCTCTTTCCCTGGCCTCCTGTCCCCTTCCTCCCCCTCCTCCTGAACTCTTCACAGCCCTAACCGGTCATTTTCTTTCTTTTATATTGGCAACCGCCCACGTTGGATAAACAAAATACACAGGATGGAGGGGGGTGGTGAGGAGGAAGTACATTTCAAAGTTAAGAAAATAAATAGCCAATGAAGCGGGAGAGACCACAATTTGACTCAGACAAGTTCTATGGAAATAAGCATCAGATGAGTCAATTATTTCCAGATCTCAACAGGCCAGGGATGGAGAGAGCAAACTATACCATTTATCGGAATGAGTTCACATGGGGTGGAGTCAAAGTCAAGAGAATGGTTGGAGAAAAACAAAAAAAGAGAGTTGAGGTCCCTTTTCATTGAGTTGTCACTGAGAAAGCCAAGTCTGTAATAAAGCTTACTGGGTACTGATTAGACGCTGTGGGTTTGGGCAGGGGAGGAAAAAGGGTAAAATACTAGTCATGAGATGACACCTTCTCCCTGACTCCCGCTGGAGCAGAGCAGAGAGTTGGACCAAACCAGGCACAGAGGCCACAAAGCCACACGGCCACCCACCAAGAGGTTCCAATGGCTGCCCAAGTATGAGCATCTCAGAAAGGATGAAGCAGCAGAAGGAGATACAGATCATGCTTGCCTCTCTGGCACTCTTAGCCATTGGGAGATAGAGATAGACCCAAGTGGACTTTCCCTTTCCACGAACTCTTCACAGAGCCGTGAGCACAAAGGGAACTACAGCCTTAAAAAAATCAGTTGTGATTTGCTATAGATGAAGTTGATTAAGGCCTTGTTTTGTCAGATTAAGAGAACTGCAGAATGAGCTAGATGCATGGTTTGTAAGTCGAATCTTCCCTTTTGGGAGATAGTAATATAAACATCCAGTTCTTTTCTATCGCGTGGAGTCAAAATGTTGGATGTGCATTCAGGCAATACTACTTTTAACACAGGACTACTTTGCCAATCCAAAGTCCATGTCTGAATGTCAGTGCCTTTGAAATGTCTACCGTGCAGAACACATGAAACGCACTGTAGGGAAGATGACCAGACAAAGAGAAAACAGATCGTGCAAATATGCACCAAGTGAGTACACTCATGGAATATCAATTATGACAAAGGAATAATGCACACAAGGAGCCCCAAGGCACGAAAGGACCGGGGAAAACCACATTTAGATGGAATCAATCATGGGAGCTTCCTGGAGAACTTGCCAGTAAAATTGTGAATGTTTATTATTAAAACAGTAACACTAACATTAACCACAATTAATCTGAAAGAAACATATTTTTGTTGCTTCAGAGCACAGGAACAAAAAAACCCTCAGTCAAACCAGTCGTATTTTCTTCCTTCCAGACTTTCTTCCTTTAACTGCCAAACTCTGTTTATGATTTTTACTAGAAAATGATAATTAGCTGTGTTAAAATGAAGAAATTTATTTTAACTACATGTCCTACATATTACCAAAACGATAGAGAAAGCAGAAAATGAGCCCCCCTCACATACACGCACGCACACACACACACACTCAAATTCACTGACTACAGTTTGTGCATATGAAAATTATCATTCTCAGTTACCAAGCAACCATCATGATTAATTTTTCTATCTTTTGACATATGCTTTGCATCGCCTCTAAGTGGGGAGTTGGGCTGGATAATCTCCAAGGTCCTTTTCATCCCTGAAGTCCCATGAGTCTGTGAAGGAGGTGAGATCATGGATTGTTACATGGGGAGCTCTGACCCAAAGCAGAGGGGGCCAGGCAGCCTGAACCCTCACCCAATGCCACCCCTGGTATATGTGTGAGGACCCCTCAGCAAAGTCATGTCTGTCACTGCGGCAACGGTGGTGCCAAGGAGACCATGCCAGGGTAGAGGCTGGGCGTGTTTGAGGTTTTGTATAAAATGCCATGCAAACACGACTTTAAGACCCATTCCTACCACCATCCACTCCGTCCTCCTTCTAATCAGATTGTTGCCCCTAAGGTCCTCCTATATAGAAATTCTGTAGCAGTCACCATCTGTGCGCTAGTTTCTCAGCCATGAACCTGGAATAATAACATCGACCTATCTCCCTGTAGTGGTGTGGGGATTGACTAATTAAGGCCTCTAAAATGCCTCGAGAAATGGACAACAGAATGCTCTGCCTATCTGTCAGAAAAAATTCACACCATTCCCGCAGGCCTGACCCGCAGGCGGATGCTGCAGCACCTGTCACTTTGGGCTGGTATTTTGTCACACTTGGACAAAGAGCTCTGGAGTCAAAGGGCAGCTTAAACCGCTCCCAGTATCCTGCTCAGAGGAATTCAGCTCAGTGCTGATGATTGCCAACTGCTCTGAATCACTTCCTTTTCTCCCACAGATTGGCTTTTTCCTGATTTCTGCTTTTAGATGAAATGGGTATACAGGTGGGGATGGGAAAGGGACCACGCCTCTGGCCCCAGGCTTATATTTCCAGGTGACGTGGGGGTTCTAATGCTTCTACAGTGACCCAAATAGGGACTCCCTTCAAAGCTTCCTCTTCCTATGTCCTCACCTATTTCCTAATTTGGGCTCAGATTTCATTTTGATCTTTAACAACGTTAGGGCAGCCCCGGCCTGGCATGCAGTTCCACCCAGGTAAAGCTGGGGAGGCCGGAGGGGCGTAGAGCTCTTCACATAAAAAATCACGCAAGGATCTTGTGTGATTAAAAATGTGCTGTGTGGGCCGGCCCCATGGCTTAGCAGTTAAGTGCGCGCGCTCCGCTACTGGCGGCCCAGGGTTCGGATCCTGGGCGCGCACCGAAGCACCTCTTCTCCAGCCATGCTGAGGCCGCGTCCCACATACAGCAACTAGAAGGATGTGCAGCTATGACATACAACTATCTACTGGGGCTTTGGGGGGAAAAATTTAAAAAAAAAAACAAATTATAAAAATGTGCTGTGGTTTCAGCGAAAACAGTTCCGTGCAAACGTCTGGGCTGTCTACAGATGGTTTACTAATCCATACACATCATTGCCAATAAGCTCTTCACAAAACCCCTTTGAAGTGTATCAGATGTGACAGGTTTGCAGAAGCTGAGATCCCCGGCCGAAGGCTGACATTCAGAAAGGCCAATAGCATTCCCCATCATCTGCAAGGCTCCTTTCAAGTAACTTTGTGATGAAGTTATTGAAAAGGACTGGACTTTTCTTTCAATTTGACCTGACAGAGATAAAAATAACAATTACAATGAGGAATAAGTGAATTGGATCAGTAAAACATGTAGGTTAAGTTATTTTAAATGGTAACAACTTTTAATTTAGATTAAAGGAAAATAACATAGGTAATTAAATGAGGGCTCAGTTGTTATCTATTTTAGATGCCTGGGTCACAACTTGAAGTATGAACCTGCTTTGTGTACCTAATACAAGTTGACGTGTACTCTGAATAAATGAAATACAAACTATATGAAACGCTAAATAAATATTTATTGTAATTAGTATCTGAATCCCCCAAATCCTTTCAGTTTTCCACTATTCCTTCATTCAATATTCACTTACCACCTAATCTGTTTCATCAGACAGCCTCTGGGAATACCACGATGAACATCTGTGGTCTATACCTGAAGGAGCTAACAGTCTCTAAAAGCAATTTCTGTACAATAAGGATTGTTCATAAACATAAGTCCTGTTTCTCTAAATTGTTTAGAGCTCTATACTAGATATAAATATGTCTTGCTACAATAATGAAGCTTAAAAAATAGAACAATATTATTATTACCATTTTTTAAAAGTCTAAATCTTTTGATAATTCACTATTATTAAAAAGGTAGACTCTTCAAGTAAATCCAGAAATGGTCAGGAATATTGCCTGTCTCTCCATTTTCTCCTCTGGTCCCTATGGTGACTCACAGACCACGGAAAGAACTATTCTTGATTAACGAGACAGAAAACTAGTTGATTACTTAGTGGACATATTCATGACATATACTTCATTAGCACAGCACTCAAGCTAAATAGTAAATATTATAAAGAAACAGAAAGAAGTAATGCTACTTACCCAGGATTGCTTGTTCAATGCCATACAACTAAGAAGAAAATAGCCTGGACACACTCAGATACATTAAGGAGGGGGTATAAATTGATGCAACCTCTTTGGAGGATAATTTGGCAATATCCATTACACTTTTATGCACATAACTTTTGGCTCAGTAATTACACTTCTAGGAAGCTCTCCAATAAATATATGCATGCATATTTGCAAAAACACATATGCAAGACTATTCATTGATTTATAGTACCAAAAAACTAGAAACAATCTAAATATCCCAATAGGGGATCGGTTAAATCAATTATGGTATCTCCATACAGTGGAATATCATGCAGCCCTTTTTAAAAGAATGAAATAGATCTAGATATAATGACATGGATCAATCTCCCCAATATATTATCAAGTAAAAAAACAAAAATAAGGTACAGATCATATTGAATAATATGATACTATTTGAGATTTTTAAAGGTGAATTAAAAGGATTTTATAAAGAGCTTATTTAAATATATTATACATAAATAAGCATATAATATATGTACATATAATAGAACGTATCACGCATATGTGCTTGACTATATGTAGAAAGACACATACTGATTGCTTTGAACTTAGGGTCAGGGATGAAAAAGACTGATTTTTCTCTATGTCCTTTTGGTATAGTAATGCTTGAATTTTCTTTTCAGATTTTTAAAAAGAAAGAAATGACCTGGAAAGGTTGTCCACATGTCCTGTCTCCCAATTCAATGGCTCCTTGTGCTCATCTGAGCTCACAGTATTCAGTAGTGTTTGTTTAAGAACCTCAAGTAGACTCCGAAGTATCTGGAGGCAAAGACTATGGCTCATCTGTCCTGACTTTCATTGGGCAAGTTACTTAACTTATGTAAATGTTTCCTCTATGGCGTATGGAGATAATCGTAGTGGTAGCTGACATTTATTAAGTAATGACCATGGGTCTGGGCCCTGTGCTTAGTGCTTCTAACATGGATTATTTCATCTAATCACAAAACAACCCTGTCTAATAAGTATTATTGCTATCTCTCCATTTTATAAATGAGGAAAGAGACTGACATCACCAAACTAAGTGGAGGGGCCAGGATTTGTCTGTTTCCAGAATCCATGTACTTACAGGGCTGTGCAAGAAGAAGCGAGACAGTGCAGGTGAAGTATTTAGCAGTGTCTGGCCCTCGGGAAGTGCTAAGGAAATGTTATATATTATTACTGATGTTATTCCTTCCCTACCAGGAAACTCTTCCAGTCATTAAAAACATGCACCCAACTGAGCAGAAACAAGGTGGCTTTGTCCTGAAATCACTGTTGAAATTTTAGCAAGGGCATGGTCATGAGTGATACATGGGTACAACTTGAGCTCCAACGTGTGGAAGCACCTCCCATCTCTTCAGCCATGAGTGGATTGCCATGGGAGGTCAATTAGGGAAAGTACTATGGCAGGGCATGGTATTTTCTCCTTTGGGATATGATGGTTTTACTGCTATTAATAATAGATGTGGCCAGACAATTACACACTGGAGATGGGTAATCACATCTTTCGTTTTAAAGCTTAATCTGATCATCTCTAGGTTCAAGGAATTACGTAGTTATCATAATGGTTCAAGTCTGTCTTGTGCCACCATTTATGAACCAAAGTTTAAGCCTTAGAGGTCTGGAACATAGTTTACCTTTGTTCTGCAGTATGAGTGTGTGTGCACACTCGTGTATCTATGTGTGTGTATGTGATTTATTTTTTGTACATGTAAAAGCTGCTCCGAAGTTCAGCTGGTCACCCCGGTTCCCACTCAAATTTACCTGGTAAATGTTTCTCTTGAGAAAACAGGAAGCCAAGAGGCCTCAACTCTGCTTTCAGCTCTGTTACAATCCCCTTTGCAATTCTGAGGCTTTCGCTCATTTGTGAAGTTAGGGCTATCTCCCAGTGTTTGCTTCTTCGTCTCCTCCGTACAACCGAGAGCTCCCTAGAGGCAGAAAGTCTTGTATCAATCATTGAATTCTCAGTGTCTGAAATAGTGTCTGGCATATAGTAGAGACTCCACAAACACTAAAGGAATAACTCTCTGAGTTTCCTTCGTGTTACGATGTGGTGTGAGTCCACAAAATCATAATCTAGTGCATTGAGTTGATTCCAATGCATGCAGCAGCTAACATTGGCTGTCAGTTCTCTGATTGTTCTCTGCCCACTGCTGAGACACCATCATGAACATTTCCACTGGAATATAAGTAATATGTGCAAAAGGAGATGATGTTGAGATCTGCCAATTTTTCCTTTTCTCTAGCAGTATTGGAAATGGTTTGGATGAGGGAGAAACTGAAAGTATTAATTTGAAGTGTTGATGATCTGCTGGTTTTCTTTATGCAAGGTGTGCCTGTCAATCACTCTCATTCACTCACAAATAAGAATTGGCCACCCACAGCACCCGTCACCAAGGCTTCTAACACAGTTCCCCTTGGTGAGATAAGGTGGAGAGAGGCCACTAGCTAACAATGTCTGAAAACTTCAAGTGAGATGACAATCTTTCCAGATCTGGAAAGGGAGATGACCAAGGAGGACATTCTGGTTTTTTATTTGTTTTCATGTACATAAGTCACAGTTCTTGGTTGTAAACAACACATACAAACTCTGGGCAATGGAAGCAGAAAAAAGAATTTATTGTAAGGATTGCAGGTACTACAGAGTAAGTGAGACCCACCAGTGGTTCTAGCACCACCACCTCCACCACCACCCCCACTGCTGGATATAGGCTGTGTCTTGGAGACCTCACCACCTTTGTCTAACTTGTCCTTTTGTCTTTGCACTGTCTGCTCAACAGTCAAAGTTCCAAATAGGAGCATCTGACTGGCCAAGCTGAGTCACACGCCACAGCCCTAGATTCCAGGGGTTGGGAGACCAAGTATCTGTCCCTGCTGGGCTCCCATAGCGGGAGAGAAGGCCCTAAGACTCACATAAGGGAGGAGTCCCCCCACAAAGGAAGGAGGTTTGCATGCTGGTCAGCCACAGAGAGTGACAGGTGTCCACGACATCACAGCTCAATGGTGTAGCATCTGTATGCTTTGGTAATATGTCATTTATAAAGATGGGTAAAACCCAGTCTTTATAGTCACAAATCCAGTGCCCCAAGTGGGGCAGACTCATGATTAACGTACATAGGCTCGTTAGGAATTCTTGCCCTAAAAGTTGAAAAAATTACCAGCCAAAATTAAATTTTAATCAGTTAGCAGCTTCCTGCTCCTTTAGCCAAGGCAATTTTAGAAGTTGCGGTTGAGGACCGCAGGCTACCGGTATGTCATAAAATTCCTGCTGCCAGCATGGATTAACCCAAGGGAACCTTCAACTCTTGATCAAGTTTCCATTCCCCTCCTAACTCCTCCCACATGAAAAAAGCAAGTTGACTCCAGGCCTTGCTCCTGTTCAGCCCAGTGGTTACTCTGGAACTTCAGGGACATAGCTTCAGACCTTGGCCTCAGCCCTCCTGCGGATGGGCCTCTGGGATCAGCCAGCTCAACTGCTAGCTAATGGCAGGCTGGAGGCTGAGTAGAGGAAGGCACAGGGTCCACGCTGGAAGGGAAAACCATTCTTAGTAAATAATAGTGATCCTCAAGGCAATAAACAGGCCTGAGACCTGCAGAGGAGCAGATCTGAAAAAAAGAAGCGATACATAAGTAGATGTGATAATATTGTCAATAAATTGAGAAAAGCAAGTGGCAGATGTTTGTATAGTATGATTCTGTTTGTTGTTAAAAAGTGAATATACAGGTCGGCTCATATATGAATAAAAAATACTGGAAGGGTAACCTAGAAACTGTGGGAATTAGCGAGAGGGGCAAGGAAAGGGTGACCTTTACTTTACACTTTGCATCTCTTTTCTGTTTGAATGTTTACTGTGAGTATACAGCCTATTTATAATTAAAACAAACTAATTTAAAATGTTGTACAAGTGAAGCATAGCAGGAAAAAGGAGTAAAATTGGCCAGTATCAAGCAGGAGACAGGGGTCACGAAATAATTTTTTCCCAAACAAGACAGCTCACCTGAGCCTGCGGGAAGTGTTAAGAACACTTTTCTGCTTACAGACCCAGAGGGAAAACCATCTCTGACTGTATCTTTTCTTTAATGTTCCTCATAGCCAGGTCTGTACTCAACTTAGGCGAGGACCTACCTCCTGCCTCCTCCCCAGGCATCTGGACAAGATCTGAGAGAGGTGAGTCAGGGAGAGGCTCGTTCTGGGCCACACACCACAGCCAGGCTCAGCAAGTGTCTCTGAGGTAGGGATGGTCCCCTTCCCTCCGCACCAAAAACTGTCAATCGTCATTAAAAATATGGGACTAGAGTTGGGCCTGCTTGGTTTGCAGCCCTGTAAGAATGGTGGTGATGTTGGTGGTAATGGTTAAGAAGCCAATGGAAACTAGTTTGGAAACTGAACTGACCTTTACAGCAGAAAAAAAGAATGACCAGACTTTACTAATGGTGCCAGGTGGATTCTGTCTTCTTCTGGATTACCAAAAGCAGCCCCCAAAACAGTCTATATTAAAGCTCGAATGACAAGAAATGGGGAAGGGGGTGAGGAAGAGCTTAGTAAAGGGCCTCCAAAAGAGAGAAGGAGCTCTCCCTAACTTCCCACTGACATAGGGGAATTTTACCCCCACAAAACCCCATAGAAACCCAGCCGCAGATGCCTGCAAGGGAAGGACTGGAGTACATTAGGCAAGGCTGATGTAACACACAGCTCCTCTTCTTCACCACCTCCCAGTGCCCCAAATCTTCCAGGCTGAAGTTTCCCCTCTTTCTCTATTCAACCCCTCTGAGTTTCTAAGAGATGACTCCAATCCATTCAGCACAGGGAAGAGTGAGGGACTGAAACCCCTTTTCCCCCTGTCCCGGACTAGGCTATCTGTAGGCCCTAACACCAGTGTCTGTGAGTCACCTAAACTCTTCAGTTCTTATCCCTCTGCTGCAGGGAAGCTCCCAATTCAGACCCCTGGGGACAAGGGTGGCTGCAGGAGGCCCAAGCTGCCCCAGGCTGGTAAGGAGCCAAAGCTGGTTAACTATCCAGTTTTGGGCAGTGACCACCAAATCCACCTGGGCGGCAGGCCTAAGACTTCCCTCTATTTCTCACTCAGATGTGTCGCTGGCCCGACTTCCAGACAACCCCCACACTACCAAGGCAACAAGGCCTTTCCCAACTCCATCCCCACACCCCCTCATCCCCATCCCCAGGGAGATCGGCCCTTTCTGCAGCGCTTGAGTGAGGTCCTGCAGCGTGCTTCCCTCGAGCAGGGACCTTCCCCAGACCCCTGACGGGGAGGTTCCTGTGGACCATCCTCCAGCAGCGCGGGCCCAGTCTGGTCCTTGTTCTACTTGTCTTTTGAGGACCCTCCCGGCGGCCGCCTCCAGTCCAGCCCTCGGCCAGGGGGCAGCGGTGCAGGGGAGACCGTGCGGCCTGGCTTGAAGCGCGGCCGCCCCAATCCCTTCCCTGGGCCTTGGTGGGTCCCCGGCTGAGGAACCCCGGATTGGCTGGGCCTCCGCCCCCTATGCGCGCACAAGGCCCGCGGCCGCTGGAACCCTGGGCTCTGCCGCGTTCGGCCGCTGGATCCTGACCCCGCAGGGGCCCTGGGCCCGAGCGGCTCGGTGCGCTTCGCTCCGGCCGCCCGGTGCGGGGAGGACGCGCGGCAGCGCCTGCCTCGGGGCTGCGCTGGTTAGGTAGCTGGGGGGACCGGAAGGATGGCGAGGAAGTAGGAGAGGGTTTCCTGAGATGAAAGATTACTTCCGTCCGGGCTCTGGCCTCTCTCTGGAGCCGGCTCGTTGGGGGTTGGGGAGCGGGGTGCGCGGGGCTCGGGGGCTGCGCTTTGCCACCTGCAGCGCCCGGGGCGGGCGGGACGCGCTCGGCCCTGTCGGGGGCTAACGCGGAGGGATCCTTGCAGGTGGGAGTCGAGAGCATTTCCTAGCGCCCAAGCCATGGTGGCCAAACAGCGGATCCGGATGGCTAACGAGAAGCACAGCAAAAACATCACCCAGAGGGGGAACGTAGCCAAAACCCTGGTAAGGCGGGGGCGGCGCCGCTGGCCGCGCGGGGCAGGGCCGGCCGGGCCGGGGCGGGGCGGGCCGGGGCGGGGCCGGGCGGGCGGCGGGCGCAGGGCCCTGCCTCCCCGCTCCTCCGCGCCCCGCCGGCCCTCCTGCGGGTCCCGCAGGGTGGGCGCAGAGAGCAGGCTCAGGGCGGCGTCGACTCCTCGGCGCTCTCGTAGGCCCAGAGGGCCCTGGTTGGTCGTGGCCCCTCTGGGAAGGGCTGCTGGGGCTGCCACGGAGGCGCGCAAAAGCCTCCCCGGGAGAGAATTGAGTCTTTGTTTCTGGGAGACACGGAAAGTCACATCCTTAAGGGAACAGTTAAGCCAACTGCTTGACACGAGGCCCGGAACCTACTAGATGCTAGAAAGTTTGTTGAATGAATGAATGAAGGAATGAATGAAAAGGGTAGAGACCATTTATCGTCTCCCCCTCCCATGCTTCACTTCCTGTTCTCCATCAGCAACAAACACGCACCCTGATAAGGTTTTCTTTCCAGCCTCTTTGTGATGGTCTCCCTGTATAAGTTGGAAGTGCAGAATGAGATTGAGACCCGTATTTCCCTCCATCTTGCTACCTGCCTCTTCTCCAGTGAGGTCTCTCACCAGTGGACTAAAGTTTAAATGCAACATTCCTCTTGTTCACCCTGTGAATTCACGCTCATCCTGATGGTATGATCCAGAGCTTTAGAGACTAGTTTATTGCCAGGCATTCTGTGCCCCTCACACTGTAGATTAAAGCTTTATAATGACTTTTAAGTAAAATCTGTGCCTTAATGCACAGGGGTTTCTTTTAGCAAATCAAATTATCTTGAACAGAAAATGCCAGGCCTGTGATTTTGGACATTCAGAGGCATGGCTCGGATGAGTTGTTGGGTAGTGCTGGTCTCCAAGTCTGTGAGCAAAGGCGCCTGGAATCTATTATCCCAGACACTTAAGTGAAGTCCAGCTGAAGCTCGGGGTTTGGCTGGAAAAGCTTGCAGACTTGATGAGGCAATTCCTTTTAGCCAAAGAAATGATGCTGGTTTGATTAACTGAGCAAAAAGCTGGATCTGCAGTCATTACACCAGAATTCTTACAAAACCAAGCAGGACTATGGCAGAGAAACCTTAGGATCAAACTCAACTCAGAGCTTGATACACAGCTCCAAGTTTATGTTCTGCTTGAAATTCTCTCATTTGGGAGTTAGATCATTTAGTTGTGATTGGGCAGCAAAATGCCAATGTGCCATTGAATTGGAACTATTTTTCTCATAGATCTATGTTTTCTCTGTTTATTTTTATTCAGGAAAAAAACCTTTACTGTCCAAGTTAACATTGAAAAAACAATTTTTAATTGATGTTAAAGCATTCAGGGGGGCTGGCCCCGTGGCTTAGCGGTTAAGTGCGTGTGCTCCGCTAGTGGCGGCCTGGGTTTGGATCCTGGGCACGCACCCACGCACTGCTTCCTCGGCCATGCTGAGGCCGTGTCCCACATACAGCAACTGGAAGGATGTGTAACAATGACACACAACTATCTACTGGGGCTTTGAGGGAAAAAAAAAAAAGGAAGAGAATTGGCAATAGATGTTAGCTCAGAGCTGGTCTTCCTCAGCAAAAAAAGGAGGAGGATTGGCATGGATGTTAGCTCAGGGCTGATTTTCCTCACAAAAAAAATTAAAAAAAAAAAAAGTAAAAAATAAAGCATTCAGGGTTCTATATTCCTAGAAGATCAGTTCTTCCCAGGATATCATACAGACTAGTTGAGGTACTGAAAATCACTAGTTGTACAGTTCTTTTTTTTTTTTTTTTTGCTGAGGAAGATATATCCTGAGCTAACATCTGTTGCCAATCTTCCTCTTTTTTTTTTTTTTTTTTGCTTGAGGAAGATTAGCTCTGAGCTAACATCTGTACCAGTCTTCCTCTATTTTGTATGTGGGACACCACCACAGCATGGCTGATGAATGGAGTAGGTCTGCGCCAGGGATCCGAACCCTCAAACCCCAGGCCACAGAAGCGGAGCACGCAGAACTTTAACCGGCCAGCCCCTGTGCAGTTCTTTTTAATGAACTAAGGAATGAGAATTCAGTTGCCAGCTTATCTGACTGTGGAAGTAACAACAAAGCAGGAAATAATTTGCAGAGCTGTTTTATGATTTAGGCTTGGTAAACTCTGTGTCTGCCACCTCTAGCTTTTCAAGACCAATAGAAAATGTTTGGGACCTGAAACAAAAATTGTTGGCTCAAAAATAAGGAAAAAAAAGGAAAAATTGGAGAAAAATCTGTTTAAATATCTAGAAAACATAATCACCTGCAGTTTGACTCAACTTTTAGAGCTACATTCAAATTGTGTTTAATGTACAATGTGAGTGAATTTTAATAGGTTCTGATATACCACGGAGTGGGCCCTTCAAGGGTGCCTGGCGCCTATGAGGGTTTTTAAGTGGTCCCACTAAATTTGTAATGAAAGTTTCCAAACCAAGCCATGATGTATGTTTATTTTCCCTTGGTTAGAAAGGCTTTTTGGTTAACTGTGTTGTAAATAGATCAGCTTCCCAAAAGAAAAATGAAATTCTCTTTCAAAAAGAGACACTTTAAATCCTAAATCTCATTTTCCTAATTACAGGTCAAACGTGATTATACTTTGAAAGAAGTAACTTGCAAGGAATAACTTGTTCAGGATGAAATTCAATAAATGGGGACAGATGAACAGATTCTAACTGAAAATTCAGACTAATCATTTAGAAATAAACTCCTTTAATTGTATGCAGATGCTTTGGTATTTCATTATAAGCTAATAGCTCTGGAGTGAAACAATATTATTCTCCCAGAATGCAGGTAAATCCAAGAAACAGAGAAATAGAATAGTCATATCGTGATTATATAGTAGTAACTTCTCCAGAATGAAGGGGGAATTTACATTTCAGAGTTCTGAGTTACTCCACTAGTGTCTTATTACAGAGAAAGCCATCTCCTGACATTTTGGAGCCTCAGAACGTGGCCGACTCCTGTCTGAAATGAACCACGTCACTGCAGGATTCTCCTGCTTTTCTTACCTTTCCCAGCGATAGATTCAGGCTTGGGTGAATTGTCCCAATGGGATTGTGCTGGGCACAGCTTCCAAAAAAAGAGTAACTCAAAGCTCGCCAAAGTGGATATATTGGTATTATGATCAGTCCGGTGTTCTTGAGCTCTCAAAGTCCCCAAATAATATTGAGTCACAATATTTAATGTCATCAAAAAGGTTTTTGTGTTATATGCTCCAAGCTTGCATGCTGATAATGTGTGTTTTTCTGCAAAGGAAAACTAAAGGACTCCCTTTGGTATCTGCATTAGACCAATAACTCATTTACAGGCTCCTGAATTCATTTGTTGGCTTTGCTGGAGATAGAACGAAATGAATTTTTTATATAGCATTAGTGGGATGACAGCAACAGATTTGGTTTCTGGTCAACTGTGACAAACTGTTAGGAAGTTGGTCAAAGAGAGTGGGGAGGGCTAAATGTCACGCTCTGTGCAGGTAACTTTATTTAATATCTCTATTATTTACTTGATCTGACGTTGACCTGGTCTTAAGTGCCAAAGAATAACACAGTGAAAATGCTGGTTAAAGTTACACAATGATTTAAGACTGATTTTGTTCTTGTCTGGTCAAGAGAACCATCTGTTCCCTTACAGTGCGATCTGCCATCAGGCAAGAGTCGTGGTGGATAGAAGCTTGTCAAGGATGGAGAAGTGAATGGTTCCACTCCTTGGTCAGAGTCTACCTGCCACTGACACTAATCCACATTTCTCTAAGAGGAGTGTGGATTAAAGAGTAAGAGGAATGCAAGGATAACCCCATTACCATTTAGAAAGTACTAATAAAAAAAAAATATCCTTCCTAGACCCTGTCTTTACTCTACCTGACCTAAGAAATCATATTTAATGAAGCTTGTCTGCTTATTCTTTCTTTGATGAACATTTATTGAGTATCTACTATGTCTAAGTTCTGTGTCAGACATTGCTACACATTGATGCGTGCGAGAGAAACAGTACCTGCCCTTGGGGGGCCTCCAGTTGAGTGGAGAGACAGACATTAAACACATTATCACAAGAATAAACGTAGAGATACAAACTGTGATAAATGCTATCAAGAAAAAGTACATCACGATGTAAGGGACAAGTGAGCCCAGTTGAGGTGGAAGAGAGAAGACGCTCTAAGAATGTAAGCTGAGAACCAAAGAATTGTTGCCTTGTCTATAATAAAATGAGCTCTTTAACTTATATTGGCTATAGCCTATTTTTGGCTCATGCTAAGGAGGAAATATGTAATGAGTTCTTTGCTTTTTTCATTCCACCTTCTCCCTTTTTATTTGAGAATTTCACTGCTTTTTCCAATGCCTCTCAGAAAATAGTGTTTTTCCATTGATTATTTGATTTTAAGGACCAAGCCCTACCTGTGAATAGACGTAGAGGGGTTGCAGAGGGCCATTCTCATTATGTCTGTGCTTTTGGTTTGAGAAGAGCAGGAGGTGTGCAGGGCTAGATTTCTGTGGGTACAACAGTCCCTTTCTGCTGGCCAGGCAATGCAGAGATTTCTCCAAAGCGTAAGCTTCAGTAAGGTTTAGGAGCTTTATTACAAAATGCTGCTTCCCTCACATCCATTCTCAGTTGCAGTGGTGCTTTTGCTGTTCCAAGGATTTCCACTGCACCAACTTCCCAATTTTTTTTGGCATGTAGAAGGTTTTGGGAAAACAGCTATGCTCTGTGACCCTACTTGGAATTCACAGATGCAGAAATTAAAGATGAATCTGTTAGTGGAAAACACCCAGGCTCTGTCATGGGGCAGACCTAAATTTGAATCCCAGCTCTTGCTCAAGTTAACAAACTTTGAGCCTCAGCTTCTCAACTACAAAATGGAGATAATAATACTTGCCTTGCATGGAGTTGTGAGTCCTGGAAAGAGTGGGTGTAGACGGCCTCGTATAGTGCCTGGCATACAGTGTGCTTTCAACTAAGGGAAACAATTATTGGTAATATCCTTTTTGGCTCCCAAATCACTGTATTGGTTTATGTATTTATACCCCATCTGTCCCCAGAATATTTAAGACCACTAAGTTCATCGAGTTACAGGAGTACAAATAAGGTTATTAATGAATTTTCCCAAGCCTATCTTGATCTTTTACAATTGACTTTATTCATCTATATCTGCCCACTGGCATTGAGACTGGGTCTGTCTCGTTCACAGTGGTATCCCCAGCCCCTAGTACCATGAATGTAGTACTCAATAAATGTTTCTAGAATGAACAAACCTAATTTTACTTTCTCTCATTCCCTTTTAGAGGCCGCAAGAAGAGAAATATCCTGTGGGACCATGGCTGTTGGCACTGTTTGTTTTTGTTGTCTGTGGCTCAGGTATGGGTTTTTCGCTGACCTTATCTCCCCTGTTCTCCTCTGTCCTTCAAAAACACATATTTTATTCACAAGGTAAATAGACAAAAAAATATATGGGTTGGGGATCAAGATAATCACTGCCTGAAGCCTTAATCTTAATGGGTTTTGATTTAGTTTCTATCCCAGCAGACCAAATATATGAGTAGAGACAGAATTGATACACTATAAAATCTTAATCATGAAATGATTACACTGAGCAATTAAATTGGCTGTAGACACTTTAGAGTTCAGTTAAACCTTTCTGTGAAGACATGGCCTAAAAAGGGCATTTAGAACAGAAAGTAGAGCACCTGTCTGGCTGAGATAAATCCACATTCCAGAGAGAGGGAGAGGCCTTATGCCTTAAGAAGAAGCTCCACTGAGCTCCTAGATAGAACTGGAGCTTTGACCTGAGCCTCAAGGTGCAGTCACCTGATACTGGAAGGTGGCAAGTTCAGAGATACACTCACATGCAAACACATACATACACAGGGGAAACTTGAGCAAAAAATTGTTTCTAGTTGAATTCTGTTGTTGGGAACCTTGACCTAATTCCTGGTCCCCATGGGTTGGGTCTCTGAAATACTAGAGAATGCAGGTCACTTCTAACAACAAGGCAGACCTTCAGAGCCTCCCATCCTCTATCACCTCACTGAGGGCAGGGAAGGCAAGGAGTTTACATCTGCCTGCAAAGATCTAGGCCTCCCAGGAAGCTATCATTCTGCCCCAATGGCAGGAGACACCCATGACTAAAGATAGATCAGTACCTCTGATCTTGAAGAGATCATTCTCCCAAGGAAACAAAAGCTCTTAGGAGGAAGGAAGGACCTGAAGGACTTGGCATTATTGTTGCTTGAGGCTCAAATATTTTAAAGATGATTTGGCGTTCCAAGATGAGAAGATCTTCCACTCAAAGAAACAAAACTGTATCCCATTCCCAAAGATATGTCCTCGAAGGGGATCTTTTTTTTTTTTTTTAAGATTTTATTTATTTATTTTTCCCCCAAAGCCCCAGTACATAGTTGTCTGTCATAGCTGCACATCCTTCTAGTTGCTGTATGTGGGACGCGGCCTCAGCATGGCTGGAGGAGTGGTGCCTCGGTGCACACCCGGGATCCGAACCCGGGCCGCCAGCAGCGGAGCGCACGCACTTAACCACTAAGCCACGGGGCCGGCCCCTCGAAGGGGATCTTTTGCCCAATATGGGCATCCCTCATCTTTAACAGAGTTTACCCAACCTCTGCTGGAATACTGCTGAGGGTGGAGTGCTCACGTCTTCAGAATGCCTATGCCCTTTCTGTACAGTTCTAATTCTATTAGAAACGTCTCCCCTCTTTTGAACTACACTGTGCTATCTTCTCAATAGTTCAGGAGTGGACTCCTAAAATCACACAGCATGGACTCATTCTCTTCTGAACATCTTGAATCTTCAGGTATTTCAAAGATGACTGACTAGTGGTTCCTTCTGCAAACTAAACTTCCCTAGTTCTCTCAACCTGGCCTCATAAGATGTGGTTTCTAGACCCCTCTTCTGGATACACTTCATGACTCTCTTCAAGTATAGCATTTGCAACCACAGAAGTTGGTCTAGAAGTGATGCGACTGCTACAGAGGCAGTAGGATTGTCACTGCCCTTGATCTCATCACTCTGCTTCTATTAATATGACCCAGGCTCGCAGTTTCTTTTTAACAGTCACAGCACATCCTAGACTCACATCCAACTAATGGCCAGCCAAGCCCCACCAAGGTCTTCTTCACATCAACTTCCTGCAAGCTTCAGAGATGCATCTACATATCTCCCTATCCAAAGTTGTCCCCTATCCCCATCATACATTGTTTTTTTAATTCATGGCCCTCATCAACATTTGAAATATATATTTAGTTTGTTTACTTATTATACATTTCCCTCTACTAGGATATACGCTCAGGGAAGGCAGTGTTTATTTTCCACTAAATTTGTAGATCCTAGCAGAGTATTAAGCACATAGTGAGTACTCAGTATGGTTGGATAGATGGATGGATGAACAAAGCCAGATATTCCCCATACGGTAGATATCCAGTCAACTTTTTTGAGACCTAATATAAAGCTTCATGAATTATTCTATTAAAATTTTATTGTTGGTTGTCAGTTGTCTTTCTACAGAGTAGCCATAAAGTCTAGAAACATAGAAGAACATACATAATAAATGGCTTACTGATATTACATTTTAAATGTACAATATGGTCAGTGAGATTACATGATATATTCAACATATTGTCCTTCATTAGCAATGCATAGTTCAGAGCACTGTACAAAATTGCAATGAATATGGTGTATTAATTGCAGCATTTCCATCACTGCCTGCATATTCATCTGTGATGCAATACCTCAGATGATCTGTGATCTGTCTCTGATTTTCACCCAAAAACAAAACAAAACAAAAAAACCTCTGCCTTTAGCATGCCCCAGAAAAATCAATCTATATAAAAAAGTTATCTCCATTTCCAGGCTTTATGGACAGCCTGTAGATTGTTAGATCTTGAACCTCGAGCCTTTTATCTAATTATCTTTCTTTCCCAGCTTTATAGTCTCTGAAAGTATATTATTTCTCCAAGTCACTGATAAAAGTCTAGACTTAGAGAAGCCCACAAAACACAATTAGACACAACTGTCTTCAGGTTGACCTTGAACTTGTCAGCAAAACTCATGCAAGCAAGTAATCATCGTGTCTTGAGGGTCCCCTGTGTGCCTGGCACTTTGCTGGGCTCTGGAAATACAAATCCCTTCAGGACCCTGCAGGCACTGGGGGAGGCAGATAAAGAAGCTGTCAGTTGTAGCCCAAGGAAAGAATGATATGACAGCAGAGGGCCCAGAGTACTTGGCGAGCACAGATAAGGGACTGTCTTAGTCCGTTCAGGCTGCTATAACAAAATACCACAGGCTGGGTGGTTTATAAACATCAGAAATTTATTGCTCACAGTTCTAGATGTTGGAAATCAGATTAGGGTGCCAGCATGGTCAGGTGAGGGCCCTCTTCCTGGTCACAGACTTCTGCTTGTATCCTTATGTGGCAGAAGGGGATAGGGAGCTCTATGAGGTCTCTTTTATAAGACTACTAATTCTATTCATGAGGCCTCCACCCTCATGACCTAATCCAAAAAGGCCCCACCTTCTCCCACCATCACACTGAGCATTAGGATTCCAACCTATGAGTTTGGGAGAACACAAACAATCAGACTATAGCAGGGACTTCTAAATCACACTGGACAGAAGAGAAAGTTTCCCAGAGGAGGTGCCATTGGAGCTGAGTTTTGAAGGACAAACAGCCAGACAAAGGGGAGGTTATTCCACATGAGGAAACACTACGTGACAAAGGTGTGGAGGTTTGAGATAGTATGCTAGGCTCAAGAATGGCCAAAGCCTAGTCACAGGGACCTGTGAGGTCACCATGCAGCCCGTGTTTTCAAGGACTAAATAGATACAGAGCTGGTATTTTTTTCTTTTTTGGCTTCAAGATACACAGTAACTAGAGCCCTCCCCAGTCTGTGCCCTGAGGTAGCATATGGGAGGGAAAAAGCCAATAGAGTTATTCAGTGTGGCTTGTTTTTCTCAAAGCTGTGCTAGTTCTCAATATCCATCCTCTTCAAAGGACTTAAAAACCTTCTCTAAATGACATTTTAATTAAAATTTTGCCAGGCTTATTGGTCTTTATGGTAGGCACTGTCTCATTCCCCCTTAGGTAAATTGGGACATTTGCTGACAACAATCTTTTGGAACCTTCCCAATCTCCATCAGTTATGTCGGAGATCAAGTACATTGGCTCTGTTATCCTGTCTGTGGGTTTATCTGGGGGCCTGGGATGGGAGCCTGCAGGGCCTGGAGTTTTGGACTTGAAGTGGCCAAGAGGACACACCATGAATTGGCATGCCGCAGCCCCCTGCTTTTGTGTCCAGTGACCTTGTATTGATGCTTCTTTAAATCCTGCTGGTTCAGACCATTTTGCTTTTGTGGAGAGGCTAGACATAACACGGGAGTTGGGTCCTCTTACTTTCTCTCTCCTCTGTTAATGTGCTTCCGTGATCCCTAAGCAATGGGCGTCATCCCTTTTTTAATCAGAACTAAAAATAATCCACCATCACCACCCTTTTTTTTTTGCCAGCTTTAGCATTTTTTTTTTTTTTGCAAGCTTCAGCTCAAGTCGGGTACTATTCTCACAGAAATATGTCACTCTTCTCAGTTTGTCCTTGGTACTGTGCCCTTCCTTCTGTCTTTGTACGTGTCCTTTTCTAAACCAAACATGCCGTGAGAAACACAATAGCTCCTTTAGATCTGTCCCCATTGCCACTTCTCTGGGATTAGTCACGATTCAGTTCGTCTTGCAGAGCCTATGATCCTTCTTGAGTTTCTCCCTTTTTAGGGTCGCAGGCCATAGGCTCCTACCTATCTTTCCTCTACATTTAAGACAATGCGATTTCCTCAAGTCTGGCCATTCCATTATCAGTTCCTGTGCTTTTCGTAGTGAGCCTCTGGGTGCCAGGGTGGCCGAAGCCCCTTATCACTGTCCTTTCTCTCGCCTCTGTTCCAGTTTTGTAATCCAAAAGTAGAAAGACCCTCCACATCTCCTGTCCGACTGTCTGTTTGTAGTATGCACAGCAGCACCCTCATGCCTGCTCTTGTTTGTTATGCTCACACAAAATGCACTGGAGCTTCTGGCAGGATTTCCACACCTCCTCAGACACCTGTCCCTCTCTATTGGGTCTCTTTTCTCTGAACAACATGTACTCATAAGCCAGGCGCAAGTCCCGTTTCACCAGTCCCCATGATACCTGCAAGGTCATTTGCCCTCTCTGAGTTCCTGTTGTTGGTTATTCATATTTGGTATATTTTTATGCAGACAAGAAAAATGTGAACTCTTCTCATGTTAATGAAGATGTTGATCATTGATCTGATTCTCTTGAAAGACTCACCCACTTTCATTTCCTTACTCTATACACCCACTGTTCCAACTGATGACTGGTTGGCTGAAGTGCTGCTTTTAGAAGTAGTGTCAGTGGACCGAGGTAAATAAATATTCAGGTCAGGCAAGTGATAAGGAATGCACATTTTATCTGTTTTCCTAGCTATGCTCTGAGAAAGAATTAAGGCTGGTAAAATGTTGACATTTAGGTATATGCTCACTTATTTGGTCACCCTTCCTCCATTTTATGTGGCAAGTTAACAAACCTCTGAGAGGTTATAGGACCCTTTATTATGGAGAGTGACGTGTCACAGCAAACTCTCTACCCCTTGCTTCCCAGCTTCCTTCCAGTGGCCTTCCTCATTCTCCACACATGCCTTTCGTGCCTGTGGTGCTGATAAGAGCAAGATAAAGAAAGGAAGGAAGAGGAACGGGGCCAGGAGTGAGGTTACAGAGCACAGGCCTCAAGAGATCCCTGGCACAAGCACGCACCCAGGGAATGCCCACCCCCTCGCTGGGCAATCAGATAAGAGCTCCAGACCTCCTGGGGCTGCGCTGAGGTCCCCCAGATCCAAGTCCAGCCCTGGTACATGGTTGTAACCGCTAATACCTGACCCTGTGGGGAGGCAGCTGGAGGAGGTTATCTGAATATACCTCCCTTCAGAGTAAGCAAATTCCCACTTTCCATGATTGCAAAAGGTCTCTTAGGCAAGAAACTTCTTTGAAACCTGACCAATTGGCACTAACAGGATAAGAGGCCTTAGAAGAGAGGATAGTTTCGGAATCTGCCAAATGTGGGTTCAAAGCCTGGATTCACTATTTACCGGCTGAATAACCTTGGACAAGTTATTTACTCTGTATTGATTTCCTTATCGATCAAACAGGGATAATAGGAGCCCCTCCAAAGGTTGTCCTGGCATTGAATGGTTCCAGGGATGTGAGTACAGCCCACAGCAAACTTGAAACCTGCAGATCCAGTCACCACCCCTCTCTCCCTGTAGCCCCCGTGGAGAATAGTGGCACCGTAGATGGGACTGGAGTGCCATTGGGGTTCTTAAGCTGCCATTCCCCTTTCATCCAGCCAGGCTGCGCCTTTAATTGGCAGGCTCAGCCACTCACGTTGGCCTTGATCTTTCAGGAAGCGGTAGGCCCTGCCTCTTCACACCAAGGATAAGTGTGAGCAATTTAGGTGATAACACTCTGGGTGTGTGAGACTATTTTCCCATGGTAAAGCATCAAAATCTTTCAGATCTCCCCACGCACGAGAAAGGAAGCACCCACATGCAGACTGAAATCGGTGAATAGGGGTTTATACTTTACGTTGAATATCAGAAATAAAATGTAAGTTTCATTTCCTTAAAGCAACCTGAGTACACCACTGTTTTGCTATAAAAGTTTTCTATGTGAGATACAAAATCTTTGGGAACAGTGTGTTCTTTGAGACACGATGTTATCCAGATAGGACATCTCGGGGCCAGATCGTGCTTTGTTTTGTTTAATTTGTAACCAGTTTTATTGTTATTAATATTGTATACATTCTGTTGGAAATCTAACACCTGTTTCTCAGTCAAACACCTGTTATAGGTCCCCTCAGATGTTTATTCCAACAGGCCAGGAACTTCTCTTGTTCAAGTCTTGGCCTGGAACTATGTTTTGCTTCAGCCTTTCTAACTGGTTGCATTTGCCTGTACTTGATCTCCTGGGACCCCAGATCCTCATTGAAGTCCAAAGGATGTAAGCACCTCCCTTAGAGACTTGGCCGTTTTTTCTCTCTCCTTTTGATAAAAACATTATCTTCCATTTCTGCAAGCAGTGGGACCTCTTTCCAGATAAGCAGCTTCTCCTGGCTCTCTCGGTCCCCAGTTTCAAAGCCTGCCTCTTTGGAGAACTGTTGGATAGCTTCTGAAGAGTGCTGGTTTTTAATCTTGAGACTCAGAGATAAGCGTGACCCGGAACGTCTGTCTGAGACAGCAAAGATGCTGTCACACAGATATGCCAACTGCTATCTTCACGAGACACTTGCGGTCTCTATGCACTTCCTCAGACCCCTAAAGAAGCTGCTCTCCGCTGTTTGCGCCCAGAGCCCTCGCCCCTGGTTTTTTCTCCGCCTTTTGTCCTCAGCTCTTTTAAGAGCCTTATGGAGAAGGATTCCGAGGCCACACCAAAGCTCTGTGCGAAAGCCTGCTACAGTTGATTAGTGATGTCTGTCATAAACGTGGTATTGACAGCAGGGTCACATGCTCATCGTTGCTATCCCTGGCCTGACCTTTTTATAATGTTAGTGCCGCAGTGTTCACAGAACAACTGTCTTCAGCATTTTCAACTTTCCTCTTTGACTAGAATGCCTCCCGGACTCAGTGAAATTAGGTCTTTTCCTTAACATGTTAGCTGTTCAGACAATTTGGTTCTTTAGTCAGCATATACATGTTTCTTGTGATCCCGTAGCATTATTTACCTTTTCTGAGCCCTGGTGTGATACTGTACGTTGACAGGAAGCAGCAATCTGAGTAAAGCACTCTTTGCAACATGGTTGTATCCTTCTCCATCCTTACCCCTCATGGAGGTTTCAACTGGAATTAATGGAGTCACCATTTAATTCCCATCATCCTTTGATTCCCAGAGGGAAACTCTGCATACCAGCCATGCCCCAGCTCCCTCCCTCGGATTGTTTCTCCCTCATGGATTCCTAATTTCAATTTGACATCTCTCTCCCTGGCCAAGCCTGATATTCATTTCCTAATTAGAGATTATGAGGATTTTCATGGTTACTGAAGCCTGGGTATTCCTGAAACTGATTAGTTTATATCCCCCATCAAAGGGAAACCTCTAGGGTAATAGGATTAACTAGTGACTGTTATTGTCTTCATCATTTTCTGTATTTTCCAATTTTTTCAGTGAGCATATATTACTTTTATAATCAGAAAAAAATAAGTGTATTTTAACAACAAGACATCTAGACTAGTTGTTTTTAGTCTTTTTTTTAAAGCAGCAGAACTCTTTGTTCAAATCTTAAAGGGAAACAAATGAAAGAGTGGCTGTTCTGGTTGAAGTGGGCTCTGTGCGTGTGTGTATGCGTGTGTTTGTGTATATGTGTTTGTGTGTATGTGTGTGTGTTTGTGTGCATGTGTGTGTATGTGTGTGTGTGTATAGAGGGTACCTCTTGTATTGCTGGATATTCTGATTTTTTCATCTCCAGAAAGGAATACACGTCTGGACTCTCTTTGTCCATCAGATAGGAAATTGTGTCTGGCTGAGAGCTGGCCTCTGTTATTACGGAGTTAATGCCTTTTAGCAAAAAGCCCGCTAGGTTTATTTGGCACCATCAGTTGTGAGTAGCTGTTCTGTTTCTGGGCAGGGACATCCCTTTTGTCTATCAGTTAACAGACTGTACTCTTCTCCTGTATCCTCCAGGAACTCTGCCTGCAGGGGCTGGGGCAGGGAGTAGGGAGAGAGAGAGAACGTGTCACGGACAGGTCCGTTTTTCAGGACAGCCTATTCAGAACAGATATGAAGAAGTGATTCCCTGAGATGTTCTTGGCTGGGCCTGAACTCCTCGCCTTCTCCCAGCCTCATGTTTCAGGTCTCCCCATTTCTGGAAGGGCCAACACTCCTACCCTCCCTAGGACTGGCTGTTTTTGTTAAGGATGGTGTGGAAGAGGGAAAGGACTAAGTCACATGTGTGCCAACTCCAGGGCCAGCCTCCCTGGGTTTGAAACCCGGCTCTGCCACCTACTAGCCGCGTGGCCTTGTCCAAGTTACTTACACCCACTCCAACCTCAGTTGTCCCATTCTTAAAAGGGATAGTATGTGTTCCTAACTCCTAGGGTCCTCATGAAAATTAATGCCGAGGATTAAATGAGACAATGCATGTCAAATGTTTAGTGGAGTCACGGTAATGGTTTTATAAATGTTTGTTGTTATTGTCATTATATTGGTGGCCCTTAGTCACACTGTCTCCCCACCTTTCAGCCTCCCTGGCAAGGTTCTGACCAAGATGCTGAATGCTTCCAATAACATTTTGACCTTTCTGGTGACTTTGCTTTGTAATGGTGAGAAAACTCCATTCCAAAGAATGGGACAACTGAGGTTGGAGTGGGTGTTTGAATGGAGTAGAGGAGCATAGCTCTGAGATACTAAGGAATTTATGTGAGCCCCAGCTCCCACCTAGACAGGTCAAGGCCAGAGTTTGTCAGCCAGAGGTCAACGGTGTCACCTCTGCAGGGGCAGCTGTAGCCTCTTCTCTATTTCTAGAAAGAACGCTTTGTAAACTAGCGGATGGGGGTGAGCAGGATCTGTTCATACAACTATTTTGACTACCATTTCTTGAGTACTTATTTTAATGCCAGGCCCAACACATCCATTTTCTCTTCTAGTCACACCGTCCCTACAAAGAAGCTACTCATTTGTTCAGATCACGAAACTGAGGCTCATAGAGGAAGTCAGCCAGCATCCCATAGCTAAAGTGTGTGAGAGCAAGTACCTAGGCCTAAACTCCAAGCCTGTCTGCTTTCTATTACCCTGAATCCTTCTCTCTTACCATTTCCCCAAAAGTACTGTGGAGCAGAAGGTTTCCACCAACTTGAGGACTTTAGTATATGACTACATATTGAAAAGAACTCCTGTTAAAACATCACCTACTTTCCCTGCTAGAAAAAGTGCATTGTCCAGAGGTTCCAGCTATGCAGCCATCCTGGATCTGCTCCCAGATGGATAAAGCCGTGACCCAGCCACGGGCTGCTTTTTGACTGGGCCACTGGGCACCAGATCTACTTACTCTTTTCTGGACACTTGCTCCAGGACAGATTTGAATTCACCATGTTTGCAGGTTGACCACATAGACACTGGCCTTTCCTGGAGACCACCAGAACTATCTGGAAATTGTGACACCTAGAGGGAGTCACACCCCCCGAGACTGGCAAATGGGATGTTTGAGGAACTGCTCTGGAACTCCTACCTCAGGATCTGAGATGGACAATGTGGAGAAGATGTCTCATCAGCCATTGGCTCCCTCAAGGTGACTGCAGCCTTGCTTATTATGTGCTACCCTCTGCCCTGTGCCCCTTGGTGTATGATCTCCATCTCAGAAGAGTGATTCTGCTGCCTGCCATTTTAATGTGGAGACAGAGCATCACATTCTTTGCTAATAATATCCCTTCTTTTGATGGTGCCTTTCTGCCCTCACCTGCCCCTGGCATCTCTCTCTTCTTCCTGTTCTCCATCTCTGGAGAAGCTATGAGAAACACTACCAGAAAATGGTGTCTTGCCCTTAACTTTCCTTGTGCTGGTTCTTTTAGAGAGCTTAATGACGCACCTTTGCAATGTCTTATCTCCTAACATTTCTACTCATCTCTCACGGGGCCCACACTATTTTTACAAGCTTTTTCATTTTTTTTTTAATGAAAAATAAAGTTGTGTGATTTCTAGAGCTGTTTTATCCTCCTAAAGTATATTCCTCTGGCCTGTCTTAATCTCTCTTCTCAGCAACTCCCTTGATCTCACTTATCATCAACTATTTTCAATAAGAGTAGCTTTCTGAAGCCCCCTATCATCTGGCAGGGTTCCAGCTTTCTAGGATTTTCCTAGGGGATCCACTTCTGACATCCCTGTGTCCTTCTGGCACTCCCAATTAGCTGGGGTAGGTCAGTCCCCAGGTAATAGTGGGTTGGGATGACACAGTCCCAGGCCTTAAGGACTTTGCTTTTCCTCCAAGGACTGAGCTCTTGTGACATTTGAATCTAAAGTTAGCCGTTTGATGCTGACTCTTTTGGTTTGCAAAGTAATCAATTGAGGTTTTTAAAATATATTTTCTCCCTCCTCTTCACAATTATTTACCTTTCATTCCTTCAATAAATATTTACTGAGGACCTACTATGTGCCCATTGCTGAGCTAGGCCCAGGGGTAGAGCAAAATCTTCCAAGGGCCCTGCTCTCCTGGAGCTTACAGTCCAGTGGGGAAGCAAGACTGTAATCAAGTAATCATGCTAAAACATGTAAAATTTCAGCCATGAAAGTGTCTGAAGGAGAGGCACGTAGGGCTATGAAAGCATATAATTCAAAGGGCTGTTATACTCTGGATAAGTGGTTCTCAAAGTGTGGTCCTCGGACCAGCAGCCTCAGTGTCACCTGTCAACTAGTTAGAAACAAACACATTCTCATTTCCCACCCCAGACCCACAGGATTAGAAACTCTGGGGTGGGGTCCAGCATCTATGTTTTCAAACGACCTCAGGAGACTGTGATACACACTCAAGTTTGAGAACTCTTGCTTCAGATGATCAAAGAAGGCCTCTCTGAAGAAATAACTTTTGAATTATGAAGGAAAACTAGGCAATAGGGTAGGGTGGGGGAAGTATTTCAGACAGAAAGAATGGCATGTGTAAAAGCCCTGTAGTAAGAGCAGACAGCTTTTGAAAACATGAGGGAGTACCCCACAAGAGGAGAGTGATACAAGATGAGTCTGGAGAGGTGGACAGGGGCTGGGATATGCAGGTCATGGTGGCCTCACCAAGTTTTGGGCAACAGGAAGTTTTTGATGTGCTTTTTAAACATAGGAGTGACATGATATTATATGTTTTTATTTAAAGAATAATTCTAGCTACACTGTGGAGAAAGGATTGAAGAGGAGCAAGAGTAGACCAGTTGGAGGTCATTACAGGGGTCAGGGGAAAGATTATGGTAACTTGGACTAGGGTGGTTTCTGGGGAGATGGAAAGAAAAGTAAATAATCACAAGATTCTTAGGTAAAGTCCACAAGTCTTGGTCATCAATTGGAGGTGTCCAGGATGACTCTGGCATTTTTGATTTACATGTCACATTGGAGGATAGTGATACCAAGTTTGGCAGTGGGAAGAGATCATGAGAAGATCTTGTTGAGTTTGAGGTGCCTTTGAGCCACATGAGTGTGAATTTCAATTATATGGTAGAAGGTATGGGTCTAGAGTTCTAAGGAGATATCAGGGCTGGCAATACATGTTGGTGAATCATCAAAAGCTAAGTGGCAACTGAAATTGTGGGCCAGAATGAGATTGCTCAGGGAGAAAGAATGTAATGATGAGAAGAAAGTCAGAATCCTCATTGAGGAACTTCAACATTCTTGTTGGTCAGGTGGAGTTAGGATGACCCCCATACAACACGTTTAGTGTAAAGAGTCAAAGAGAAGGAGGAAAACTAGAAACTAGGAGAATGTAGTGTCACAGAGGCCAAGGGAAGAGAGAGTTTCAAGGAGGGAGTGCTTAGCGATGGCGAGTAGAGGAATAAGACAAAAGGTGGCTGAAGAACGCCTGTTGGATTAAGTGACAAGGAAAGTCATTTGTAGCTTTAGTAAGAGATATTTTAATGGAGAGAAGAAAGCAGAAGCCAGAATGAGGTGGATTGAGGTGGGAATGGAGGGTAAGGAAATGGAGAAAGTGAGTCTAGGCAGCTTTTTGGAAATGATTGTCAAGAGGAGGAGAGGGCACCTGTTGATGAGATGTGGAGTCAGCAGGATTGTTCTGGTTTGTTTATTTTTGTGAGTGGTTCTTGCCTGTTAGAGCCTAAGGATTTCATTGAAAAGGGATGAATAAAGAGAGATGTGGCCATCCAGGATCCTAATCGCAGATGGGAAAGTGCAGGAGCTCGTGGATTCTGTAGTTCCTGCTCTAGCCTGGATTTTTCTGAACCTCTGTGACAGCCCAAGGCCAGATCCCCTGACCTGGAATGCCTGCCTTCCCTCCCTTTCTTGGCATCTCTCCTCCTTGCTGTCTCGCCTGCCCACAGCCCCTTCCTGCAGCCGCTCAGCTGTTTTCTCAGCTTTGTTCACCCACTGTTAAGTTATTAACTTGTCAGGGTCTAGACTCCCCACTTCCTTTCCCACTTTGAACCCACTGTTGGCTCTCTTCCTGTTCGCCGCCTCGGAAAGTCGCATTTGGAAGCCAGAGCTACTCTGCAGGTCATTATTGGCAGGCACACAGACTTACAATTAATATAATTGGTATAGGATGTTGAAGGCTTCTTAAAGACATTGCTATGACTGAAAAAGGAATATTAAATACAACCATCTCTCCATTATCTTAGATGTGGAGGCAGATGGTAAACTTAAAAGACTTTCTTCAAAGTAATTTCTCCAAAAGGGTTCAATTTTAAAGGGTCACCTGTAAACATGTTAAGGACCTTCAGATTTTTACATGTTAATTCATGGATTCAATCAGGGTCAGGAATGATATTTAGTTAGTTTTTACAGCAGACTCAGAAATAGGTAAATTGTTTTCATATAAGTGTTGCTACTCTGAGACAAGCAAATTTTGTCCAAGATTCTTTAGAAAAATTTGCAGCAGTTCCTTAAAAGGAATTGAGTGGTTTTATCATTACCTAGCACTTTTGAAGTCATGCATTAACTTAATGGGTGTGATGGTCTAAGGCGCAGACTGTTTCCTGTTCGCTGACCTACATTCTGCTGATAATGATTTCTTGTCTAAGGATAAAATGGAGAAATAACATTTTTGAGCATCTATTATGGGCAGATCTTTTACTGATGTCATCATATTTGTTCCTTGCAATCCTTTGAGGTACATATTATCTACAGTTTTAGAAATAGAGAAATCAGAGCTCAGAGCTGTTTAGTAAATTCCCAAAGTTCACTGCTCTAGGGAGTGGCAGGTATACTTGCCGTCTTGTCTTCACACTCATCCAGGAGAAGCCGCCGTCTTTGCTGTAATAATAGTAATAATGGCAATAGCTCCCATGCCTTCAATCCCCGTTGTGTGAAGAGACTTCATGTATGTCGTATCGTATCTAACAACACTGCAAGTACTGTGGTCTTCATTGTGTAGAAGAGGAAACAGGCTCAAAGAGGTTATTTGCCCAATCGCACAGCTATTCAGTGAACTATGATGCAAACTCAATTCCATCTCATCCTAACACTGAACTCTAAAGTAAGGTTGTATGTCAAGATTAGGGATATTTCCCTGATCCCATGAACAAAGCCTGAAGCGTGCTGGATGTAAATATCTTTTTCCTAATGTTGTTGAACATACAGCTGCTTCTCAGCACTCCTGTTGGGCCAGAATACAGAATGTTTGTTTAATTTTTATTCCTCACCAGCCTTGGGAGGGCAGGACAGAAACATCAGCTATTTCTGCAAGCTTATACGTTTTGGTAAGGTACTATCACATCCATCTAGCAACTTCTCCTGTCAAGACCCACCCAAAAGCCCAGAATAAGCCAAGAAAACCTCTGAGTGCAACCAGAATTAAATATCACCGGTTGTTGGATTAACTCCTTTGCTCTTTCTAGAGAGGGGTCCCTCCGACGTTCACACAGAACTGGTTTACTCTCATTTTAGCCATAATTCTAATAGACTTTGTTTCCAGCTTAGTCTGCAGCAGCATAATGGAAGAGAGCCCACTGCAGATTGGTGTAGACACCAGAGATGTGACCAGAGATAAGAATAATTAAGAAAATAAATGATAAGAAGCAGAAATGAGAGCCCAGAAGTACAGCCGACCAGAACTATTTTGGTGTCAGATCGAACAGTGCAGCAGCCTCCATGAAAATGTTAGAGCAGAGTCTTATCAATTACTGATTTTCATTCTGGTCACACTGAACATTCATGAAAAGTTAACATTACATCATGTTTGGTGTATATCCAATTTAGGAAAGTTGTGATGTGTGCAGTGTTATTTTAGAAAAAACAAAATAAAACAAAAAATGCATTAGTGCTTTATCTACCCTTCAAATCTACCTGTCCGAGAAAGATTCCTCAGGCCCCCTGTGTTCTTTATCTTTGTACCCCGGAAGCACAGTGCCTGGCACAGAGCATGTACTCACTAACGTGAGATGACGAAATGTCAAACAACTTGTTTCCCGAGGGTTCTGAGTAGCCTGATTTACTGTGGTCACTTAGGAAGCTGCATTCCTGGGTATATTCCAGGATGACTTTATGAAGGAGAGAAGAGGTAAGCCCCCCTGAGAGCTCAGTGTTTATTCTGTTTTTACACATGATTAAATGAGGTGATACCCAGCTTCCCCTCAAAAAAAATCATTCCATACATGGTAGTTGCTATTATCATCATTACCATCATCTGCATCAAGATTGACCAATATTGCCCGATGGGGAGGATGTGAAAAAGAAGTTGAGACCTTCCTCTCCTGGTCCCTTTAAACCCAATAGATAGAACCAGGCTGGGAACCATCTAACCAGCTTTTACCAAAATAAGTGGGGGGGGGTCCCAGAAATTCTCTGTGGGCTTACAGGCTACCCACCCACTCCGCGTATCAGGAAGGAGGTCCACTTAGTGAAGACTGAGCCTTGAATAAATCAGTCGTGCTCTTGATGAGAGACAGCCACATTGCAGAACGTTACAGGCAGCCAGAAGATGCGCTTGCACGAAGGGTTATCGGCAGCCAAGGGCCCCGCATCATGCTTCTGCTCCCAGCACCTGGCCTGCCTTCCCAGCTCAGGGGCTGCTTGTTTTCCAGGTCACGGCCATTTTGAAAAGGCGGCTTCACTGACCTGTTAAATGAGTGCAGTGCCTGCACAGAAGCCTGTACCCCTCTCCCCAGCAGCAGCAGACCAGTTCTGGGAATGGGGGCCAAATCTCTCAGCCCCTGAGGGATTTCTGGCCTTAATTCCTGGTGGAATTAGCAGGAATTATCCATAAATCCCTGAGGCATCCATCAGCAGACAGAGCAAGGCTGCCTCTTTCAAGAAGTTCACTGACCTCTTGTTAACTTAACTCCTTGTTAGGAAATATCTAATCAGCTGTGTGCTAACATGTCAAGGGCCCAGGGGTCAGCAGAAGCAGGGTTGGGTTTCCAGCTGTGTGCTGTCTGGTATCTGAGCTGTTGTGTTTTCCTCTTGCAGCTATCTTTCAGATCATTCAGAGCATAAGGATGGGCATGTGAGAGGCCCGGGGATTTGCCACTGCCCCCTCCCGCCGGAGGCTAGAGGACCACTTAAGCTCTTAGCCGGGTATCTGTGGGAAGCAAACCAGCCACACAGAATAGAAAAAAGGCTCCCTCGATTGTTCCCTGATCACTCCATCGTGGATGTCAGACCAAATTGCCTCTCACAGGACATCTTGGTACATCCGTGTTCTCAAGCGGAAAGGACATTTTGCTTTTCTGTTGGCAGAATCGGGAGCTCCCGGGTGTCTGGGTTTCTCCCTCCGTTTCACTAATGTCTGCACATGGCCCTGAGTTATCACTGGTTTACTTTCTATGGATACAGTCTCTCCTCCACTGGGAATTGGTTTTACAAATAAATGTCTTTGTTCAACCTTATGCCATGTGTGGGTTACAGTGAGAAAACTGAAGTGAAAAGAATGTCAGAATAGCTCCAGGGGGTTGGGGGCGGGTGGGGGAACTTGATTATGTAATTGGGAAAGGGTCAGGGAATCTGTGGCTGGGGAACCAGAGCTAGATTTACCCGGCAGGGCCCTGGCCAACCCTGGAGGTCTTTGCCTGAAATGAAGCGCTGGGCGGCTCTAATGATCTTGGGTTTTCCACACACTTGACGACTTTTTTGGGGGGGTGGGGGGGTGAGAGATGGGGGTAGGTCTTTTTTTCAATCCAAAAAAGGCCCGTACAATGTGTGTTAAGGTCCAATTAGCCGTTACCTCCTCTGTGGTCTGCCTCTGGGCTTGGCTCAGCAGATGTCTGAGGCCTCTTTATGAAACCCTCCAACATCAAGGCCCAGCCCTGCCCTAATAGAGAGCACTGGGTAGGCAGGAGTCCCACTTTATTTGGGGTGGTCAGCTGGGGGGTGGGTGGGTGAGACCCAAGACTGGTGGGGGGAACCCTCCTCTCCCTGGTCAGCCTTCCCCACAGACTCTCAAAGTGTGGTCTGCTGCATCGGCATCTGGGCATGTTGGGGAGTCGGGGGAGATGTATCTCAAAATGCAGACTCTTGGGTTCCACTTCAGGCCTGCTAAATCCAATCCCTGTAGGTGGGGCTAAAAGTAAATATTTGGTACAAGCTCCCTGGGTAAGGCTATGCACTCTAAATTTTGAGAACCACGATCCCGAGAAGGCCCAGCTGACGAGGGAATGAGGTTTGTCCCATTCCCAAGCAGCGAAGGCAGCCAAACCTGCTCTTAAGCAGAGTCTATCTGGGCAGGAACAGCGGTGAGATCTGGCCTGCCCTTTCGTTCAGACTTCTGATATCGCCTAAGGAAGTCAGAGGGACAGCACAGAGGTCACCAACAGGATTAAAGATGTTCACTATGCGACTTTAAATATGCCTTGGTTGTTTTTTTTAATTCCATCTTTGCATTCTTGGCAATTTTTCTCATCCCTTAATATTGTAAGAGCTTTAAAAATGGAAGTGGGGGCCGGCCCGGTGGCATAGTGGTTAAGTTTGCACACTCTGCTTCGGCAGCCTGGGGTTCACAGGTTTGGATCCGGGCTCGGACCTATGAACTGCTGCTCATCAAGCCATGCTGTGGCAGCATCCCACATACAAAATAGAGGGAGATGTGCACAGATGCTAGCTCAGGGCTAATCTTCCTCAGCAAGAAGAGGAAGATTGGCAACAGATTTTAGCTCAGGGCCTACATTCCTCACCAAAAAAAATAAATAAATAAAAGACAAAATACTGGAAGTGGCAGAAGTGACCAGGACCTCTCTCGACCACTTAGGGGGCTTTGTTGTAAGAAATAGAGGGCAGGACTTTTTGTCCACTGGAGTCTTTCCCCCTAGACCCTTGAGTGATATTCTCTAAGATTTCTTTCTCCTATCCTCCAAGTCCCCTCCTTCCTCTTTCCTTCCCACTGAGAAGAGAGGGCAGCAGGGCTGCTCCAAAATTAGCAGCCCCAGGGACAGTCTGCCTCCCTTGTGCTCCCCATCACTCCCACCCCCCAGGCCCCTCCCAAGCCAGCAGAAGACAGTTGCCACCACTTGAGGGCTGCACACAGTAGACGCTCTGCGAGCTGGTCCCCTCATCCTGTTGGCTCTGTCTGGCCACCCTCTTCTAGGTCACTGAGTAAGACCAGTGTACTGTGAAGGATCAGACCTCAGGGCTCCTGCCAAGGCCCAGAGAAGAAAGGCCCCTTGACGTAAGGTTGACCTGGTCTGCACTCCCATACACACCCTCTGACTCCCACATTGCATAGGTTGATCTGAGTACGGGCCTTCCCTTCCTCCCCTAATACCAAAAAAAGCACACCTACGAGACCATCATTACAGACCGTTGCTGGGCCTGAGCTTTGTGGTCCATCCTTGATTGGATAGTCTTTTTCCCTCCTTATTTGGTCTTTCCCACAACAGTAATAGTCAGTAGAGTGATTATCCCCATTTCAGGGAAAGGGAAACTGAAATTTGGCCAGATTGGTCTCCAGATAACCCCAGCTGTCCCCAGGCAACAGGTGTGGTGGGCTGAGTCAGCTGCTATCTGCAAAACTTCCCTCCATTGATTTATCTCCCCAGTCCCTGCGATCATCCACAAACTAGTTTTCTGTTAGTTTCTGGGTAGCCTCCCTGAAGTACTTGTACATGACAGTCTGCCCTCCCTGGTGACCTCTTCCATCAGTTGTCAGCGTGCGGAGACAGGAGCTGCCCTAAGTAAATTAAGGTCATGGTTGATTTGTGTTGTACAGCGGAGACATACAAACATTTTTCGCAATAACACATAGTGAGAAATACATGGCAACCCAATGCACAACGCACCCACTGAAATGAGTTTTACAGAACAACACTTATCCTTAACACATGTGAGGCACTCTGATTTTTTTTTCCTAGTCTATTTAATTTTTGGGGGGGTGGGGGGAGAGGAAGACCAGCCCTGAGCTAACGTCTGCCAATCCCCCTCTTTTTGCTGAGGAAGACTGGCCCTGGGCTAACATCCATGACCACCTTCCTCCACTTTATATGGGGCGCCGCCACAGCATGGCTCGACAAGCTGTGCCTCGGTGCACACCCGGGATCCAAACCCGCAAACCCCAGGCCGCCGCAGCTGAGTGCATGCACTTGACCGTTTGCGCCACCGGGCCGGCCCCTATTTAATTTTTTTAATGCTGATTGCACTCTCCTCAATTGATTTTATAATCCATGAATAGGTTCCAACCCACAGTTTGGAAAACACTGCTGTTCCGGGGAAAATCAAGCCCTTAGCAGAAGACAGATAAGCAGGGCTGAAAACGTAAGAAAGTTTGACTCCCACTGTGCATCCTAGTGAGAACCTGATGTCACATCTCAGTGTCAGCCAGTCAATGCCTCCAGTGGCCCATAGGCAATTTCTTTTCGGATTTAAGGTACGTTGGCAGATCCTGCAAAGAATGCAGTAGCACCACCTCAAACGCATTGAAACAATGGGAAAGAAACACCAGATTCCATTTGATGGCATTCACTTGCTGTGTGTCACAGTCACTGGGGGTGGGGATGGCGGGTGACGATGGGAGGGTTTTTAAAAGGAGGAATCCACCAGGGCCTGCTGAGAATCAAACTCTCCAGGGAAGACATGCAGGCATATGGGTTTTTTAAAAAAATGTCCTGGTGATACTGATGCTGCCCATCCACCAATCAGCATTTGGGAACCAATTCACCAGTGGACTTAGTTTAATTAAGCCAAAGCAGGACCCAGAGGTAATACCCCCAAAACTAACACTGCATCAACTCTGATCCACAAGAGTTTCTCCCTCCTTTGACATTGTAAGCATTTGGGGTGCTCCACAGAGCTCAGCGACGACGAGACGCTGTCATGTTTCAATCCAGGTATCATGTGTCTTTGTCATCCATGTAGACCACAGACCGGGGCACAGTGGTTAATACTTGACTCTCAAAGCTCTGTAGGAGGGAAGAAGCGTGCATGGTGGGAAGGCTAAGGACTTTTTCTAGATCACTGCCCTTCAGGGCATACTTAGAGATCAAACACTGCTTCTGGGAAGGCCAGTACTCAGGTGAATGTACTTGCTGGTTCCAAAGGGAAGGAAACATGCACTCAGACATGTAGGCTGCACTTTGCTATAAGAAGATTCTCATCCTGTCCAGACACAAGAATCTTCTGCAGTTATTCCACACTTGGTCCCCAGAGCTTGGGAGGCAAGGTGTCATTTGGGTGATGTCCTTTATCATACGGAAGTCGTCATCAGGCTCCAGCTGCAAAGTGTGAAAGCATATTGATAGCTCTCAGCCACCTGCCCCTTGCTTTGAAAATCTGCCCGTCCTGAAGCTTCTATCTGCCAGCCACGGATCTGACTTCTCCAGGGGTCAACAAACTTTTTCGGTAGAGCACCAGATAGTAAGTGTTTTAGGCTTTGTGGACCATATGGTCTCGAGACTACTCAACTATGCTGTTGTAGCTTGAATGCAGCCAGATAATATGCAATGAATGGATGTACTATGTTCCAATGAAACTTTATTTAAAAAATAAGTGGGGGTCCGGACCCAGTGACGTAGTGGTTGAGTTCGGCATGCTCCGCTATGGTGGCTCAGGTTCTCAGTTCGGATCCCAGGTGCAGACCTACACCACTCATCAAGCCATGCTGTGGCACATCCCACATACAAAATAGAGGAAAATGGGCACAGATGTTAGCCCAGGGCCACTCTTCCTCAAGCCAAAAAAAAGCAAGTGGGCCTTGCAGAATCATAGTTTGCCAACCTCCACTCTGGAGTGTCAGTTCTCAAATAGTGGTTCCCCTTCCTCCCTCCAGCCTCATCATCATCACCTGGGAACTTGTAAGAAATGTAAATCCCCAGGCCTTAACCCAGACCTACTGAATCAGAAACTCTGGGGGTGGGGCCCAGCAGTCTGAGTTTTAAAGGCTCTCCAGGTGATTCTCATGCAAGCACAAGTTTGAGAACCACTGCTCCAGGTCCTGTGCCAAACCTGTCTGCTCCAGGGAGTTGTCCATGGTTAGCCACGCCCCCATATGGGCCTCTTCCCCTTCATCCCTCACCACTTTAGGTATATACTTCGTGCTTAATTAACTATTTTGTACCTAGGGTTTTGCTCTCTGCTGGTTTCATGCCTCTGTATTTTGTTTCCCAATTATATTGAAAACCCCTGAAAGTAGAGTCTGTGTCTTTGACTTCCGTCTCCACCCCATCCTTGCTCCATTTTAAGCATTTAATAAAGGCAGGGAGAGCCTTTCCTTTATTAGCTTCTTGAATCTTAGAGAAGATAGTTATACACAGAATCTTCAGCTCACAGTTCATTTCTCAAAAATATACATTTGGGCCTGAAAAATATAAAACAGGGCCTACTGTGTGCCAGGCCCTGTTTTAAGGCACTAAGTCCCTTCCTTCATGGAACTTGCATTCTAGCAAAGGAGACATAATAAACACATAAATATGTCACTAAGTACCATGAAGTAAAATATAGCAAGATAACATGATGGTGACTGGTAGGGTGGATGGGGATTTAAACAGCATGATCAGAGGACAGCCAAGAAGAGACCACTGTATTTTTATGACCAAAAGAGAATATGTCGGCCTCTTTATATAATCCTCTTTACTGACAGAGCTGTAACAGTATTCGTTTCAGTACGAGTCAGGATAGAATAAGCCGTGCTGCAGTAACAACAACAGAAGCTCAGTCACTTAGCACAATGAACGTTTACTTCTCTCACATACAAGTCTGATGCAGGTTGGTGAGGGCTTCCCTCCCACGGATGTCTCAGTAATCCAGTGATGCTGCCATCACAACACAAGGTCACCACAGCACAGAAAGAGAGAGATGTAGGAGGGACCGCAGCTCTTCACTGCCTTGGCCCAGAAGTGACACTTCACTTCCGCTCACCACTATACTGGCCAAAGCTAATTACTTGGCCCCAATTTATCTGCAAGAAAGACTGGGAAATGTCAGGGCGCACGTGGATATTTGGTGAACTCTTATTTCTGCCACAGTACACCTGGTATTTTTAACATGTTGCATGATTGTAAGATTCCATGTTTAGTTGAGGACAATTTTCTAGCCCTCACTTTTTCTTAGGGACTTAATCTCACCATGCTTGTTAGGCCTCTAGAGCCCATCTGTGCACGGCTCACAGTCAGTGGCTCAGAGGAGGCTTGCTGTGGGCCACGGGTAGGTGGCTATGTGATTTATCACCCAAGCCAGGATACTTTCAAGCATAAAGGGAGTACTGTTAATAATTATACCAGGACACCAAAGGTAAACTGTGACTGTCCTGGCCAAATCAGGACATACAGTCAACCTAGCCATGGATGGATGCACAAACCCTCATCTCGAGAAACACTGGATTAAGTTGGAAAGTTTTCACTTCCACAAACTCCTGGTTCATGGCATAGGCAGACTCTCCTGAGAAGAGATTTAGAATTTAAATAATAGACGTGATACAGGTAATTGATCCGCCTTGGCAGAGCTGTGAGGAAATCTTTGGGGATGAATACAGAGGATATCAATTCTGTCAGTGCCCTGATATGAGTGGGGAGGGTGGGAACTTAAAGGCAAGACAAAGTTTAGCAGTGGTGGGGGGCAGGGGAGTCAAGCTCTTTCTCTAAAGTAACTGGTGAGTTTCAGCCTTGAGTTTTCAAAATGCCATCTGTCAAAACAGAGGCATAGACTATGTTGCGACTTCTTGAAAGTCCCTGGTACACAAAGACTTCAATTTTATCTTACTTTGACAGATACAAACTTTAAATATTGTGTTAGGAACACAATAACATCTGAGTAGAGCTGCAGAGAGCTCTGGAAGAGAAGCCCAAGTGAGTACTTTAAAAACTGGCCATGAGATTTTTATAACTAACCCATTTCTTCTCCGTGGGAGAAGGATGGAGGTAGGGTATGGGCAAGAAGAAATAAGCTTGGAGCCGTCACCCAAATTTTGCTGCCGAGCATTCTTAAGCATTTTATAATCTTCACACACATTTGTTTTTTTCAGTCTCCCCTTAAGGTCAGTTAGACTCACTACTAACACTTGTGGAAGGCTTACTGTGTGCCAAATACCATTCAGGTACTTATGAGTATTGACTTATTTATTCCTTGCAAAATGCCCCTCGGGTAGGTGCTGTAATTATCCTGCCCTACCGATGAGGAAACCGAGAAACAGAAGGTTTGAAAACTTTGCCGAAGGAGATGCTGCTTGTAAACAGGTGAGCTGGGATTCAGACCTAAGCACGGCCCAGCGTCTGTGCTTTCCACCACTGCACGGCCCTTAACAAGCGCCTGATCCTACTGACAGCAAGAGCTGGTTTTGTTTTCGATTTTCACTGTTTTATTTTATTTTATTTTTTTAAAAGATTTTATTTATTTATTTTTCCCCCAAAGCCCCAGTAGATAGTTGTATATCACAGCTGCACATCCTTCTGGTTGCTGTATGTGGGACGCGGCCTCAGCATGGCTGGAGGAGTGGTGCCTCGGTGTGCACCTGGGATCCGAACCCGGGCCGCCGGCAGTCGATTTTCACTGTTTTATATCCAAAACAAAGAACAATGCCTGGAGCTCAAAAATATTCCTGAAATGAATGAATGAATGAATGAATGAATGAATGGAGTCAACAAATAATAGCCTCTTGGTGAGTACCTAGTTTTGGCAAGACTGGAGTTCTGCAAGGCAGAATAGAATCGTAGGAACAACCCAGGACCAGAAGTCAGGGCACTGGGTTCTTGCCCCGGGGTTCTGCTCATCACTTTTTCTCTGGACCTCGATTTCCTTATCAGGACGTTTGAAAATATCCTGCCTCCCACATCACAGGGCTGTTGTGGGAAGCAAATGATATGATGTACGTGACATCGCATTGAAAAAAACTGTAAAGTGCTATGCAAATTACATATATAATTGTAAATGTATATAATTGTATATATATATTATGTATATAATCATTGCTGGCAATCATATGATAATATAATAATAATTGCTACTTAGGACAGGCGGGGACTGCATGGGAAAAAACATTGCTACATATTCAGAATCCTACCTCTCCCAGGGCCCCATCTTAGAACAACATGCTCTCAGCAGCAAGAATGTCCAGCCGGGAAAATGGGGATGGGTCCACACAATCCATCGTAGCTGATGGAGAAAGAAGTCAAAGTTCACATACTGTTGTCAGTGCCATGATTTTCTATATTGTTATGGTTATTTATAGTAATTCCTGACGGTGGAATTTAGGCAAGATTCAAAATTAGTCTGGGCTATGGAAGACTATCGGTATCTGTTAAGTTCAGGCTGACCAACTGCTGGTTTCATTCTGGTTATATATTTGTTGTCTTCACACCTCCTACTATGTTACTCCTGAAGGGAACGGAGACAGGCCATGCAGTCAATTCACATAGCTCTGGAGATTCAAAACAGATGGGCAATGGTGGGGGGGTGAGGAAGAAATAAAGAGAGAATAGAAAGAAAGAGAGAAGGAGGGAGGGAGGGGGGAGGGAAGGGAGGGAGGAGAAAACGGAGGGCAGGAAGGGATTTTCTGACATTTTAGTGATTCGCTTTATCATCCACATGAAATCACCATATGTGTTTTGCCCAGGCCAAGGGACAGGGTCCTCCATGTAGCACCTCCCACACTCTCAATCTCCTCTCTCAGAACCGCATCTCACAGAGGAATGTTTCTAGGAGGGACGGTAGAAACTTGTTCAGCTCCAAGACTTGTATTATTTCTTTATAAGAAAAGGGCTTATTTTTCCCCTGTTTTTCATCTGACTATTATCATTTTGACAAACCATCTTCAGGTTGGATAAGCTGGTGGTGTCAGGGACCAGGTGAGAGTAGAATAAAGGTGTATTTCCCATGGCAAAGTATGAGTAGGATTGTCAGGGAACAAGACTCGCAAGGAAGAGGGCCCTCAGTTCCGTGGACCGGGTATGTCTTCGGAGCTTCGGAAGAGCAGAGAACAGTGGGCTGGGGTGCTGCCGACTCCTTCCTGGGCTCTCAGGCTCCTAAAGGCTTCAGGGGCATGAGGTCACCTGTGGAGCCAAGCAGCACTGGGCATTCTCGGCCCCTCCCTTTCACACAGGTGCTTGGTGCACAATCTAATTTTCCTCCTGAGGAAGTCAGGGCAGCTGCGGGAACACACAAGGGCTTTCAATATGATGGTGACACGAAAGGTACCTGTACAGTAGACACACATCCACAATACTGGTGTTTGCTCTCTCTTCTGGAAGATTTTTTGGGAAAATAAAAGGAAGAGGAGGGGTTGATGACATTGTTCCATGCTCTGCATGTGGGAAAATGTGGGCTTTTTACGCAATAGGAAGACATTTCATTTGCTCCCTCCCTAGACAGCAGGAGATGCTGGCTGGGTGTTTCTTTCTATTTTACAGCAAATGCTACAAATAGGCAAAGGATGGCAAAGGCACAGGAGTGCGCCCCCGTGAATTAAGGCCATTCACTGTCAGAAGTCACCAAACCTGTATTTCAACGGCCATCTCTTCAGCTCTCGGTCTCCCAGGTTGGCCTGCAGCCCTGAAAGGGACTGGGCTTTGCTCCGATCCCTTCAATCTGAGTGAAACCCATAAGATGTGTCTCTCATTTTCTAATATCATCGCTGCTACCTGAGATCATCGTTCATTTGTGTTGGAAATGGTTCCCGCTGCTTTCCCACCTGGCGGGGCTCCCCAGGGGCTGAGGAGGGGAAAAGTCACTGATGTACTAACTGGCTTGAGTTTTGCTGCCCGTTGCAGTGGGACGGGAGGAAGCCAGCACACAGCCTTGCCTGTGCAGCAATGCCGAGCAGGGAGGCCAGATGCAGGCCCCAAGGACCGGCCTTGAAAAGAGTCTTCACAGTGAGGGCTCTGCTTTTCCCTTGGAAGGCCCCTCAACAACGTATCCCTCAGGCATGTCACGTCCCTCTTCATCCCTGTCTCTGTCTCTCTCACTAAGGAGCGGCAATTGCTACTCTATATGTAACAAGACTGCGCATTCTCTGCCCCGGGCTTGGAGTGTTTAATGCATTGCCTCTTCAAGTGTCACTAGTGTGCCCCCAGCGTCCTTCCCTCAGTCTGCTCTGGGCTGCACACTGTCCCCCTCCCCCAGGCGAAGTCAGCACTTGCATTCTCTCACCAGAGAAGCCGCCTCCCTTTTCCCTCTCCCTGAATGCTTCTCAATGATCTCTTCCCTCAGCCTGAGAGGGTAGGGGGCAAATGCAAACAGTCATTTGGTCTGGCTGTTTGCTTTCTTCTTGGTGCAAAGGTGCAGGAGAAGTGTGGTTAGTGCAGGCACCACTGGCATGAGGCACGAGGCAGGGGAGCGGTTCTGGGGACAGCAGTGTGCCCTAGCCTGCCAGCATGGCAGCCAGCCCTGCTGGGGAAGGAACCCTCCTGCAGGCCTCGTGTCGGTCTCCGTCGAGAAACAAGACAGCATGTCTTAAATGTGGACCAGAAGAGTCGCCCTGTGAGGGCCCTGACTGTGAATCAATGTAGATATTGTTGGGGCCCCAAGTGCCTGGGCTCTTCAGAGCCGTCACAAGGGAGGACGCCTTCACGTTGCAGGTGGGGGATGGAGCTCCCGCTGGTCTGGGGATTGGCTGCACTGGGGGAGCCTCTTTAGGGCCTGGAGGGACCCAGGACCCACCCCTGTGGGGGCCACAGGCCGTGTGGGATTCACCCTTAGTCCCACACATCTGGGAAGCAGTTCCCTCCTGCCAAAGATGGGACAAAGCCTAAACGATTTATGGGGGCAGAGGGTGGGCAGGGAGGGCTGAGGCTGCCGTGTCCTAACTAGTGAGGGGCAGAGGGAGGAGGGGTGGCCACTGAAGAACAGACCCCACTGTCTCTGTCCCCGGGACCTCGATGGCTTGTACCACGAGGTGCTGGTACCACAGTGTGCTGAGGTACTTCAGGGAATCGAGAAAACTATTCTCCTTTATACAATGGAGACTGTGTTATTTAAATTTCGAGCTCTATGGGAGAACCACCAGATAAGGGAGCTCTGCCCAGATTCTACCTTTTGTTCGGTTGCTGGGGTTTCAAGGACTAGTTCCTCCTCATATCCCGCCTTCCCTTCTTCTCTCTACCTCTCTCTCCAAATCTACCTGTCTCTGCCTCTATAATAATAAAACTCCTCCACACAGCTCTTATGGTGTGCCAGGCACTGTTCCAAGTGCTTTTCAGAGCGTTTAACCCCCAAAACTCTCTGAGGAAGGTTTTGTTTCTCCGCATCACATTTCTCTCTTGCAGCCTCTGTACCACACACATGCAGACACACACACTCACACACACACATTCATACACACACAAACTCATACACGTCTCACACCTTGGGTCTCTCACACACACACACACCCCACACACACCTTAGGCCTCTCTCCTACACATTCTTATACACACACTCATATACACACATCCCACACCTTGGGTCTCTCATACACACACACACTTAGATGCACACTTACACACACACTCCAACCCTTGGGTCTCTCACACACACACACCCTACACCTTGGGCCCCTCTCTGTCTCTGATGCACAGTATAGTCCACGATCCATAGGAAGCAGACCATCTCCTCAGGGAGGAACAGCCTCAGAGCTCAGAGCATAAAGAACTTCATCAGTTTCCCTCTTGCTGAGCCAGCTGGAGATCAGCTGAGCTATGTGGGGCCGGGGCTGCCCCTCGCTGCCTCCGTGCTGACACCCCCTGAACTTGATCAAAGCTCGTGGGAAAGGACAGCGCACTCCCCTGCCTCTGGAGCCCCGCTGACGCCACATCAGCTGCCCAAGAGGGCAGGGGCCCAGGGCCAAGGCTGGGTCTGGCGAGGGGTCTGCCCTCTCTTCTGTCTTTGGCACTGCTCTGCCTTTTGAAGGAAGAGAAGAGACAAGCAGAGGGCGAGGGAGAAAACAACAGAAAACAATTTCTTTTGTTGGCAAAGGCCACGCGGCAGCGGTGCTGAATAGAGAATGGGGGGCCTGGATTTGCATCCTGGCCGGGCCGCTAACCGCATCTGGATGCCTGGCCCGTCACTTGCCCTCTCTTGGTTTCCTATTCTCCCACATAGAGTTGGATTATATCAGTTTTTATTTTAGGGGCAATGCCTTCCTTTCAAACAAAATCGGAGAAGCCCAATATAAAAAAATACATGCAAGGGAGGCGGGGAGGGCTCAGTTCAGCCCACCCTTCACCCTCCTCTCAGCAACAGCCCTGAACAAATCTGTTCATGTAATAAACCTTCTGGAGGAGGGGCTGTGTGCCTTCCACAGCACTGGGGTGTAGGAATGTCGAACACAGGCTCCCTGTCCACCAGGACTTACAGTCCAGAGGGGAGAGGGACATGCAGACAGACAATGGCAGCTCTCAACAGGTGGCATAATTATCAGGGGGCCATGTGCAAACAACAGGGGAGCAAGCCAAGGGAAAAGTGATCTGACAGTGTTGATCCACTGAGGGTATACACCCAAAAGAATTGAAAGCAGGGACTTGAAGAGATGTTTGCACACGTGTGTTCTTGGCAACACTATTCGCAGTAGCCAAGAAGTGAAAGCAACCCAGAGTCCATCGACAGATGAGGATAAACAAAATGTATATATCCATACAATGGTATATTATTCTTAAGAAGGAAGGAAATCCTGACACATGCCACAACATGGATGAACCTTGAAGACATTATGCTACGTGAAATAAACCAGTCACAAAAGGACAAATATTGTATGACTCCACTGATATGACGTACCTAGAGTAGTCAAATTCATACAGACAGAAAGTAGAATGGTAGTTTCCAGGGACTGGAGGAAGGGAGGATGGGGAGTTACTGTGTAATAGGCATAGAGTTTCAATCTCGCAAGATGAAAAGAGTTTTGTGGATGTATGGTGATGATGGTTGCACATCAATGTGAATGTACTTAATGCCACTGAACTGTGCACTTAAAAATGGTTAAGCTGGTAAATTTTGTTATATGTATTTTCCCACAATTAAAAATAATTTTAAAACCATGGAGTCTTTATGTCAAAAAAGTGGCCAAAGCTTGGCATGCACTGAGGTGGAGAAGCGCAGATGAGGCTGCGCAGCCCACTGTGGTTCAAGGCCTTAGGCCTGCCTCTCCCCCAGGCACAAGGAGCCGTCTTCACGGTGTCAAGGCCTTTGCCTGTCTTCTTCCTCTCACCGGATGCTTTTCCCCCAAATATTTCCTTGGCTCAAATCCATTCAGCTCTGTCCTCAAATGTCACCTCCTCAAAGAGCCCTCACTTACACCACTAACTAAAATAATGTTCCCCTGTGCACACACACGCACACACGCACCGCACGCACACACACACACACTGTCTGGCACGTTTCTTAGCTGGATTTACTTTTGCCCCGCACTCACCTCCATCTCCTATGGTGGTATCCACAGTTGTTCGTTTGTTTCTTTCTGATTCCCCCACCAGAATATAAGCTGGCCCAGGACAGGGACTCTGTTTTGCTCACTGTTCTCTCCCCCAGGCCTAGCATCTCATAGGTGCTGAGGTGAATTTTTTGAAAAAATGACGACGAATAAACAGGTGAATAACAGCTTGTAGGGCTCCCCAAGCCTCCCCTTTGGAGCCCCATCTGGTCGCATGCCCACCGACCTGGGCTTGTCTTTTTTGCATTTCTCTCAAGAACCTCGCAGGGAGGTGACATCCGGTGGAAGACGGGCTTTGAGGATTTGATTCTGAATCACAGCAAAATAATATCTAGTACCATCTTCCACCCTTCTAACTTGACTTTACAGATACCAGAAGAATGGCAGATGGTGAATTAGGAGGGGAGAGTCAATTTTAGAGAACACAGAACTCAGTTTTTAAAATAGAATCATACAGTGTTTGAGGTTGGGAGGACCACAGACTTGGGCTGAGTTTGAAACAGTGAAACAATACCCAGTGGCAAATGGATTGCATGGCCCTGGTACTACCAGCCCCTGGTGACACTGACAGGCCTGTGTTGTCCTCTTGGTCAAGTTCTGCGTATAACCAAGGATTATGTATTAAGAAATGCCTTTGCTGAGGAGAAGGAGCTGTTGGTGGCAGCGAGGACACAGAGGAGAGACCCGGAGACCCTTAGGCAAGCACATACGATTAGCTTTCCTCTTCAGACCTGCTCCAGAGCACGTGGGCTTGTGGTCCCCGACGCTGACTTTTATGAACCTGATGCTTAAATTGCTCATGTACATCAGTGTGTTTTAAGAGCTCTAATCTACCCCTGCCTCCAGGTTTTAGGCCAAACCTAAAAAAAGACCAACTTGGAGTAAAAATTCTATGAAAAACTGAAGGTTGAATGGAAATTTCATTTGATTTTTTCAAGGCAATGAAGCCAACTCCCATTAAATGCATCAGCACTGTGACAGTGTCATATTCTCTTTCATGACACCTTTGAATTCTCCCATCCGAATCACAGACTCTCCAGAATGGAGGAAATGCTAAAGGTTACGGGGCCAGTGCTTCTTAAGTCGTGGGCTGCAACCATTTTTCAGATCATGAAATCAATTTAGCAGACCATAATGAGGATTAGAAATTGAAATAGAGCAGAATTAAGTAGAAAATATCACAGTGCATCACACATCATAAAGGTAGGCATTGCTTCACAAAACTTCTCCTTCAGTTATACATAAATATGTATGTAGCTATTGCACTGCAATAAGAGCTACATTTCTTACTATGAGTCTTGGCCAAAAAAAATTTAAAGCTACTCCCCTGGTCCATTTTCCACGTAGGGCTCAACACTCCTATATTCAACTGATGCTTAATCATTCCTTAATTCCTGAATTTATTCGGTGCCCATGGTGTGGAAGGCTCTGTGTTGAGTCCTGGGGAAACAAAGATGAATAGAACACTGTGTTTGGCAGGGTCCTGGCAGGAACCAGGTGGCACGCTCTAATTGGGTACTATGAGGAGAGTTTAATAAAGGAGCTATTTATCTGGTGTGGGCGGGGTATAGGGAAACCTAAAGAGATGGTGCCCAACCCAGGGGCTGTGAACACCAGAGGGAGGTTGGAAGGGGCAAGGGAAGGGAGCTGTTTCCAGAACCCAAAGCTACGTGGAAAGGAATGTCTGATAGGAGCTGTCGCCTTCAGTCCAGGGAGGCAGCCAGCTCACAGTCACCCTGCAGGGAAGAAGCCTGAGGGATAAACAGCTCAGTGTCACCCCCCTCTCCCCCTCTCATCTCCTGCTGAGAAGCCCCAGTGGCCAAACCAGGCCCAGGGTCCCATGATGCCATCCACATGGGAGAGCAGGGTGAAGAAAGTGGAAGTGAGGGGCTGGCCCCATGGCATAGCGGTTAAGTGCGCGCGATCTGCCGCTGGCAGCCCGGGTTCAGATCCCGGGCGCGCACCGAGGCACCGCTTGTCAAGCCATGCTGCGGCAGCGTCCCACATAAAGTGGAGGAAGATAGGCAGAGATGTTAGCTCAGGGCCAGTCTTCCTCAGCAAAAAGAGGAGGATTGGCATGGATGTCAGCTCAGGGCTGATCTTCCTCACAAAAAAAAAAAGAAGGTGGAAGTGAATATGGAGGGCAGACAGAAGATGACCAGGACAAACAAAATCCCTGCTTTCCAGGAACTTACATCTGATGGATAAGAAAGCATATAGTCAAAAAAAACCACAGCAAGGTAACCCATGCTAGGAGAGAGGTATTAATGAGGACTTCTGGAAGGCCTAGGAAGAAGCACTTGACTCTCAGGGAATGTTAGGGAAGGCTCACAGGAGAGAAGACATAGTGTTCTGTCTCCCCAGCATCCTTTCCTTTGGGGACCACCTCCCCTGCTTCTCTCCCTGCGGAGGGTCCTGGTGGGTCCAGGTGCCCCGCCCCTCTCTGCTGAAGCAGCCAATCAGAGTGAGCATCTATCCCCTGGCCACAGTGATTGACTCAGGGAAGGCCCAGAGCTCAGTCCCTTGGAGTCCTCCCTGGGGATCTTCTGCTAAGGATGAAAACTGTCTCTTGCCTCTGAATTCAGGATGCTGGGAGGATGTAAAGCCAGAACTACTGGCTGCCATCTCTCCCCTCCCCACAATAAGTGTAAATATTAGACAGGAAAAAAATTGAGACAGGGCAGAGAATCTTCTTACTGGGAAATGTTGTATATTCAGGGTTACCTTATATTCAGGCATATATTGCATTCATGATAAATCTTTCTCTTTTTGTGTGTTAGCTGGAGTTGAGTTTCTGTCCTAGCATGGTCGTGAAGTTGAGTGTCTGTGCTAGCTCACCAAGCAGAGGAAACCATAGGTGCAAAAGTGTGGAGATGAGAAAGTGCATGGCATATTGAGGGACCTGCTAGGTTTGTGGCCTGGCCAGAGCCAGGGGTGCCTGTGCAGCGGGGGAAATAGGATAAAGCTGTAACAGCGGGCTTGAGTCCGATGCTGAATGTACGAGTATTCATTAAGGATTCCAAGCAGGGAGTGGTACAAACAGACGTGCATTTTAGGAAGCTCACCCTGAGAGCTGTGGGGAGGATGGGTGGAGGTGAGCAGGCCTGGAGGAAGGGGGCTGCTGCAGATCCTGGGGGAGACCTGGGGGCACCAGAACTCAGCTGGGGACACTGGGGAATGGAGAGCAGTGCTGGTATCCAAGAGGGATTGAGGGCGGTGAAAGAGTCTAGAATTAGTACCAAGGTTCTGGTTTGGGTGAGAAGGTGAATGTGGTATAAATGGAATCTTGCTTCAATTGTTTCCCACATCTCATAACTTGGAGAGTCTTCTCCTTCCTGGTCACCATTACCTGAATGCATTCTGTGTTTATCCATCTCATATATAAGACTTGTGGTCCATAATAGAACTTAATACTCCAGATGTGGTTCAACCAATGTCAGGAAAGGACCATCACACACTTTTATGAATGCGGCCCATGGGTCCTGAGGATCTTGGAAGTCATTTCACAGTGATGACTCACATACAATACATTATTGTCTAAAACTCCTGGGTCTTTTTTCACATAGGCTCCGGGTCATTTTTTTGATGGGGTAGTAAATATTTTTACGAGTAATTCTTTTTAACCTATCTGAAATGTAAGCCTATACCATTAAGCTTAGCTTATGTCTTTTCTATATCTGAAAACTATACATCTCTAATCCTTTGAATCCAATTTAATTCAACAAGTGAGTGTGATGTGAAGATTCTGGAACAGATACTGTGGGAGAGTCATGAAAAGGACATGTTCTTACCTTTTTCAAGTAGCTTAGATTCCAATGATATATCTATAATGAGGTATATATATATAAAATGATTAAAGATCTTTGGGTCAGTCTCTAGTTGTGAATGTAGTGTGAGTGTTCACTATGATTTTTCAAGGTTCTGGAAATATTCACCACGAGGTTCACCATAGCATCTTCACAGCTCAGAAAGTCTGCAAGTTTCCACCAGATGAACTTCTGGTTGCCTGTTATCTATCTATACTGTGGATAATTCAGATTAGTCATTGGCCCTTCACCTCTGTGACCTTTGCCCTAGAAAATGTCCCCTGGGTCTATGGGTTTGTATCAGCCTCTGCTTTCTCTTTTCTGGGCTTGATCTTTTGTTTATTTCCAAAATTCTCGCTAACTTCTCAGGTATGCCTTACAAGGGTGGTAACAGAGAGCAGGCTTCCTAACATGCCCTTTGCAGGTATTATATAAACTATCTTAAACTCACTCATCCCCCTCCCTTTCAGTAAACTCCCACCTCAGTTCTTATCATCTGAGATTATTTTCTCCAGGAGTCCTGCTGTAACCCCCACACCATCAGCCTCTTTCCATTTCTCTTAGATCACCATTCATTCAATCCAGCCAGCCAGGACGTGGGCCATGTCGTGTGTCCCCCACACCACATGGTGCCCCCTTTCTGAAGATCCATGGGGGAGCCTGACACAGAGATCTCAGGACAGGAAAAGCTGTGCAACTTTCAACCGATCCATTCATTCTACCAATATCTACTGAGCACCTACTGTGTGTCAAGCTCTCTGGGAGGGATGTAGGCACAGAAAAGGAGTTGGGTGACTGGAGGGAAGACAGACCAGCAATCACAGGCAGGCCTGGTGAGCCCAGGAGGCAGGAAGTACAGGATTCTTGGGGAGCAGAGAGCAGTGCTCTCTCGCCCAGCCTTAGGATCACGGAAGCTTCCAAGAGGAAGACACAGGTGAGCTGAGCCCAGAAAGAGAATGAGAGAGAGCAGGAAAATGACTGGCCCAAGGAAAGGAGAAGTTTGGCTTCTCTGTGCTGTAGAATGTGAGGGACTGGTGGGAGCAGAGGAGGCTGTAAGACAGTTGAAGGCTCTTGGCTTTTATCCAAGGGCAATAGGAAGCCACTGAAAAATTTTAACCAGAAGTGATATGATCAGACCGATTGTATTTCCTTCTTTTTTTGACAGCTTAGAAGCTCAGAACTGAATTTGCAGCCCACTGCTAGCAGCTATAGAGGGCCATCCGTGTGCAATTTGGAGGTTAATTTACCTTTCCTTCATCTCATTATCCCTTCATTCCCATGTCCTCATTCATTAACTTTTGTTGTACTCTCTGCATCTCCGCAAGCCCCATCAACTACAAAGAAATAAACCATATTAGCACAGTTACTCCCATAACACCCCTTGAGATAAACACTGGTATCCCCATTTTATAGAGAAGCTTGAAGAAACTCAGGAGCTTGCCCATGGTCTTACTATCATTTCATTCATTATTGAGACTTGTTCAATATCTCACTTCCCCAACAGACTGTGAACACAACAGAGGCAGAGACCCTGTCTGCCATGGTCGTGGGATGGTGCCCGCCTCCAGCACAGTGGCTAACACACGGGAGGCCCCAGCCCGGGCTGCTGACCCATTGACCGACCCTCGCCGCTGGGGCCACGGGATTCCTAGACCTGAACACCATCCACGCCATTACACTGGCCTCTCCCCGCCTGCTTTGGCATCTCACCTGCTGTGGACTAAGTCTCTCTCCTGCCCTCCACATAGACATGTTTTTAAAGAAGAGCCATCATTTGACTTTCAAGTACATCAAGCCACTAAAACCAGCCTAACAGTTGGTTGCCTTTAGAACTAGACTTTTAGGACCGGAAGAAACCTGAGTGATGATTCTGATCTGACCGACTCGTTTTATGGTAAATTAACTCAGGCTCAGAGAGAGTGGGTGGCTCCCCAAGGTTGCACAGCTGGTTAACAGCAAGTTTTGGATCAAGTGGTTTCCAGGTACCTTAAAAATGTCCTGTATGGTATTTGCAGTGTCACTTTGTTCCTCTAGAAATATAAAGAGTAAATGTTTAATTTGGCTTGCTCATAAAACTAAGTTGTTTGATATATTCAGAAGGTCTGGTGAGAATTTGTTTTTTAAAACATTTTAAACCACCACCCCGTGATTTGCTCTAGCCACGATTTTGCCTCAGATACTCAGAAATGGTGTGAGACAACATCCTTACGTGCTCAGGGGCAGAGCTGTCCTGGGCCTCTACTCTCCCTGCCCGCTCACGACTCTCTCCCTGGGCCATGTCGTCCATTCATAAGGCTTCAACTGCCACTTAAAACCTCAGGGGGCCCAGATAGTCCTAACGACAGTGGCTAACATTCACTGGGCACCTCTATGCACCGGGCATTGTTCTAAGCACGATACATAGGTACATAGGTTATCTCATTGAATCCTCACCACACCTCAATCCACACTACACAGGGGAGGAAACTGAGGCCTTCAGAGGCAAACCGACTTGCCCAAGGTCGCAGGTTACAGCACTGGCAGCCTCCCCACCACCTGGCTCTGCAGCAGGTCCCCTTCACCAGGACTGGACTGTCTGTAAAGCTCAGCCCCGGCCCAGGGGCCTCTCTCCCAAGCTCCAAATCCCAGCAAACAACTGCCAACTGGGCTCCCCACTGGGCTGTCCCAGCACCAACTCAACACTGAGTGCAGCTTCTTTCCTCCACACACGCAGGCTGTGTGGCATTGCTCCAGTCATGGCTGGCCCTCCCTCCCTGGTTTCCTTATGCACCACCTGCTACCTGTCCATTGGATTCCTAGATATTTCTCAGATCCACTCCCTCCTCTGAGGGTCACTGCCACTGCACGTGGCTGCGGTTTCCCAGGTGGTCTCTGTGCCACAGTGTCAACCATGGCCCCTGCCCAGCCCCTCACCCCCAGCCCACACTCCATTCCCACCAGCCTCAGCTCTCAGTGGCCCCGAGTGTGACCGCGATGCTCCCTGTAGCCTGCCTCATTGCCGGCCTCCTCTGGGGCGAGCAGCCTGGCTCTGGCTGCAAGCCCTGGTTCCCAGGTCAGGCTGTCCTGTTTCACACGTCTCTGCTTTTACACTCGTTCTTCCTTCCTTGGAATCCCCTCCTCCTCCCCACCAGCAGAGCTGGCCATTTCCTCCTTTGCTCCTAGGCTGCCCCTTAAACTGAGCTCACCCTGCACTTGTTCTCGATTACAATGATTTACTTTCCTGGCTCTCCTCCCAGGCAGCAGGAGCTATATTAGGCGCTCATAGCTACAGAGTATAGAGAGTAGTTATGTAGAGTAGATCTCTTCAGATGGAGGTGGATGGGTGGAATGGAGGGAGGAATGAATGGCATAAAGCCCTGCCCATCAACTCTGCATACAAACCCATTCCCTTCTACAGGGCCCTCAGCCCTGCCCGGCCCCCTGCTGGTCTCGTGTGGACTCCTTGTTGTCGTGCCCATGACAACCCCACCAACTCCACCTTCGTCCAACCCCGGCCCCCTCCCACCTCCCAGCAGCCCCCAGTGTGGTCTCCACCCAGCCCAGGACATGGGTCCCTCCCCTCAGTGCTCCCCATCCTCACCCCAAGAGCCTCCCTTAACCAAATTGGGAAGAATGGTTGGAATCTGCCAGGAATGGTGAGCAGGGGGGCCCCCACCCTCCTAGAGGGAGCCACGAACAATCTGCTCTCTGACGTGAGCACTCGGTAAATATTTGTGGAGCAAAGGCAAGAACGTATTACAAATGTTCAGTACAACTGAGACGCAATCAACCTCTGAAAGAAAAAGTTTGTAAAGCCAGAGCAAAGCACCAGGATTTTCAGGCATTTGGAGTCAGCAGATTCCAGGAGGCTGAGGTTTTAGCAAGAAGGGTGTGTGTTCCTTGCACAGAGTCCCCAGGGCCCCCGCCTCTTCCAGGTGAGAAGGAGGAAGCGAGAGGTCAGGCGCAAGGAAGGGTCCACTAAGCCCAGTAGCCCCCAAACTCCATGAGACACTCCCCACTCCCATGACCCCGTCCCAGCCCAGATGGCAGCCCATATCGTTTGTGAGGAACACGTTCCTTTGCTTGTAAATGATGGAGGCTGGCGTGGACCCTGTGTAACCACCACGTTGCTGCTGTTCGTGGGGGAGGAGCTTCAAGGGGAGGGGTCGTGATGCCAACTCCCCCCCGGAGATTCTGGCCTGGGGTGATGAGACTGCAGCCGCTTCAGACGTTTCCTTGGAGCACTGTCCTCTTCCTTTTTTTTCAAGTTGTCCTCATTGAATTCACACTACCAGGGGATAGATTTGAATTGAGCTCTAATCTCATGGAGAAATGTTTTTTATTTTATTTTATTTTATTTTATTTATTTTTTTTTTAGCTTGTTTATTGCAGTAACATTGGTTTATAACATTGCAAAAATTTCAGGTGTACATCATTGTACTTCTATTTCTGCACGGACTACATCATGTTCACCACCAAAATACTAATTACAACCCATCACCACACACATGTACCGAATTATGCCTTTCACCCTCCACCCTCCCCCCTTCCCCTCTGGTAACCACCAATCCAATCTCTGTCCCTATGTGTTTGTTTATTGTTGTTATTATCTACTACTTAATGAAGGAAATCATACGGTATTTGGCCTTCTCCCTCTGACTCATTTCACTTTGCATTATACCCTCAATGTCCATCCATGTTGTCACAAATGGCTGGATTTCGTCGTTTCTTATGGCTGAGTAGTATTCCATTGTGTATATATACCACATCTTCTTTATCCATTCGTCCCTTGATGGGCACTTAGGTTGCTTCCAAGTCTTGGCTATTGTGAATAAGGCTGCAATGAACACATGGGTGCATGTACCTTTGCAAATTGGTGTTTTCAAGTTCTTTGGATAAATACCCAACAGTGGAATAGCTGGATCATATGGTAGTTCTATCCTTGATTTTTTGAGGAATCTCCATACTGTTTTCCATAGTGGCTGCACCAGTTTGCACTCCCACCAGCAGTGTATGAGAGTTCCCTTCTCTCCACATCCTCTCCAACACATGTTGTTTCCTGTCTTGTTAATTATAGCCATTCTGACAGGCGTGAGGTGATATCTCATTGTAGTTTTGATTTGCATTTCCCTGATAGTTAATGATTTTGAACATTTTTTCATGTGTCTGTTGGCCATCTGTATATCTTCTTTGGAGAAATGTCTGTTCAGGTCTTTTGCCCATTTTTAATTGGGTTGGTAGTTTTTGTTGTTGAGATGCATGAGTTCTTTATATATTTTGGAGATTAAGCCCTTATCAGATGTATGGTTTGCAAATATCTTCTCCCAATTGTTAGGTTGTCTTTTTCGTTTTGTTGATGGTTTCCTTTGCTGTGCAGAAGCTTTTTAGTTTGATGTAGTCCCATTTGTTTATTTTTTCTATTGTTTCTCTTGCCCGGTCAGATGTGGTGTTTGAAAATATGTTGCTAAGACCGATGTCGAAGAGCGTACTGCCTATGTTTTCTTCTAGAACTTTCACAGTTTCAGGTCTTACATTCAAGTCTTTAATCCATTTGGAGTTAATTTTTGTGTATGGTGTAAGGTAAGGATCTACTTTCATTTTTTTGCATATGGCTATCCAGTTTTCCCAACACCATTTGTTGAAGAGACTTTCTTTTCCCCATTGTATGTTCTTGGCTCCTTTGTCAAAGATTAGCTGTCCATAGATGTGTGGGTTTATTTCTGGGCTTTCGATTCTATTCCATTGATCTGTGTGTCTGTTTTTGTGCCAGTACCATGCTGTTTTGGTTACTATAGCTTTGTAGTATATTTTGATATCAGGGAGTGTGATACCTCCAGCTTTGTTCTTTTTTCTCAGGATTCCTTTAGCTATTCGGGGTCTTTTGTTGTTCCATATGAATTTTAGGATTCTTTGTTCTATTTCTGTGAAAAATGTTGTTGGAACGTTGGTAGGGATTGCATTGAATCTATAGATGGCTTTAGGAAGTATGGACATCTTAACTATGTTAATTCTTCTAATCCAAGAGCATGGAATATCTTTCCATTTCTTTGTGTCTTCTTCAATTTCTTTCAGAAATGTTTTATAGTTTTCGGTGTACAGATCTTTCACCTCTTTGATTAAGTTTATTCCTAGAAACAAATGCAGTGGTCCTTCTGTCAGACACAAATTCACCACACGTGTCCCCGAAAATAAACGTATTGAGCTGAGCTACATACTACGTGGTCCCTGCAAGAAGTTTAGAAAACCTGGAAGAACACATGGAGAAAGCAATGCGCCACGGCAATCCCACTGTGCAAAGATGACCACTGTTAATGTTTCGTGTAAGTGCTTCTAGTGTTTTCCAAGAACGTCTGTTTTAGCTTTTCCAGTTGTTATCGGACTGTGATATTCTTTTGGATTCTTCTGCATTTGGTATGTCCTCTTTGCAATATATTGTGAATGATTTCTTCTGTTTCATTTGTTTGATTAGTTTTTTATTTTCCTATTGTTTAAAACAGCAATAAACATTTTGCACACATATCTTCACAAGAGGCATATAGTTATTTTCTTAAGAAAAAAATGTTAGCAGCGGGATTGCTAGACCAAAGTGAATGCACACGTTTAAGGCCTTCGGTACACAGTTGCCAGACGGCCCTGCAGAAATGTGGAACTACACACAGAAAGAGTCTGTGTCCACACTCCCTCATCCACTTTTTCATCATTTCCAATCGGATACACAGCCTAAAAAACAAACAAATAAATAAATGAACAAATAAACGCCTTCAGCTGGCTCCTGGTAACTCAAAGGTATTTATGCAGCACCCAGGGTCTCATTGAGTTCTTGTCCAGTGAGAGGAAAAGACGAAAATTCAGAGTTTAGGCCTGCTTAACACCTCCCAAGTCAGGAGCCTCCTCCTTCATGTCCCACTGTATCCTGCACACTTTATTCCAACAGCCTACTCAACCCATGAGAGCTTTTGAGTCCAGTGATTTTCCTGGAGACAAACCATTTCCTCCTGCATCAAAGGGTCCAAAATTACTCCAAAGCTGCAGCACTGTGGCTTCCCTGACCAGCCTCCCTGCGATGGTTGCTGGCACCAGGCGCTCCGTCTCAGATGTGTCCTCGCTCCAGCAACCACAGCCTTTGTAGTAACAGCAGATGAGGATGCCGAGGAACGGTGGCGAGAAGCTCAGAACCAGGGAGAGAATTCAGCGGCTGCTTCTTTGTTTCACTAGCCTCTAATGGTCGTTAAGCGTTTCCTTCGGTAACAAATGTAAGCAACAAACCACGGTAGTGTTAGCAGTTCTGTGACTTTATTACCTACCAGTAGAAATCATGGATGTTTTCAGATCTATTACGATGTGGCAGATATTTCAAAATGCCATTATGCTCATCACTACTTCGAAATTACAGTAATTAATGAGACATGCTACTAAATCTTTTTTAACATGCTAATAAATAAGCATTATCTGTTACTATAACATTAATTTTTTTAAAATATTCTGATAATTAGATTTTAATATAAATGTTCTTTTGTGATCCTGTATATTTTATTTAATATTTAAAAGCTTGTTCTAAAAAAAGAAAAAGAATTAATCTATTACTTGACAAAGACTGTAAAAAAAAAAAAACAGCCTTGTTCTGAGAAGGGTTCACCAGACACCAAAGAGGTTCAAGACACAAAAAAAGATGAAGCACCTTGGAGAAGGAAGCAAAGATTTGGGTCCTGGGGGTAAACTCAATCTTCTTTTTTATAATCCCAGAATTACAAAAGATTTCCCTAGGTGTGGAAGGATAGAGGCCCTTCCGAATCTTTTCTCATCCCCCTTTTCCACTCATTCACTCATTCATTCAATAGACAATTATTTAGCATCTACAAAGTGCCAGACAAACAAAAAATGACACCAAGACAGCTCTGGCCAGAGAACTGCTGACTCTGGCAGGTGAGAGGACGAGGGCTGGGCAGATGGAGGAGCCCAGGGCTCAGAGAAAACGCAGATTCCAGCTGCTCGTTGCTTTAAAATCCATGGATAATCCTCCCTAAGGCAGAAATGCCACCAGAATAATTCACAGCTCCCCCAGTATAACTCATCACTCTGTGACTCCCGTCCACTCTGTCAAAATCATACTCCTTCCTCAAGATCCTACCTCTGCTCCCCCTTCCAAGCTAGAGTTAATCACTTCCTCCCACAACATGCTCTCTCATGGATTTTAGCACTGTCACTTTTTATTTGTGTTATTTATGAGTCTGACCGGCCTCCAGAATCCGAGCCCTCAGTGTGGTGTCTGGCGGCTTGGGGTGCAGTGGAGCCGATCCTGGAACCAGAGGTCTGGTTTTGGGCTCTGCCTCCTCCGATTCTTAGCTGAGCGACGGGTGCAACTTACTTCCCGCTCCGTTGGCTGATTTGCACCGACCAGGCCTACAGGGGCAAAGCCATGACACAGGCTACACCCAGGCTTCTCTCTGAAGTTTTCTTCTCCATTCCTACGAATCAAAATGGGATTTCTGAGGAGAAGCGCTGACTCTCTCAACTCACAGGCTGCTTCAGCACAGCTTGCGTTCTGGCTTGGCGTCTGTGCCTTCTGCCAAGATGTCCTTTTCCACTTAGTCCACCTCATCTTTTAAGACTCAAATTGCCTCCTTTTGGAAGCCTTTCCTGACACTCATCATCCACCCACTCCAACACCCCAGGCGAAAATGACTCTTTCCTCACTCGTGTCCCACTGTATCCTGCACACTCCATTCCAACTGCTGTCTACGTCCCCTCCCTGGCTACAAGTTCCCTAAAGGCAGGTACCAGGTCATATTCATATTTGGGGCCCCAGCGCCTAAAAGGCAATACTTATTTGCTGAATGAAGAAGAGAGTGGAGGAATGAATGAAAGAATGAATGCCCCTCCTCTCACCAACTCTTCTCTTCTCCTTTCAATCACTTTTGGGTCCAGGGCTGTCTTAGCCACTAACTCTGTGACCATGGATTAGCGACTTCATGCCCCTGGGACTCAGTGTCCCCTTCTGTGAGAGGAGGGAGGGGGCAGAACCAGAGCTGTTTAGGGAAACCCCGTGCTCCTGTGTAATGTGATTCTGTTGTGTAACTTTGTAGGTGTCAGTCCTGCTGGGATAGAAGACCTGGTAAAGCCACGCTCTCTGTCCCAGGACCCGCGTCCTAACCCTCATATCTAGTTGGTCACACAGTCCTCTCAGTTCTACAGCTTTCATGTCCTTAAATCCCACCCAACTCCCTTTCCTTTAAACCACTGCTCGAATCCAGGCCTCCATTTTCTCCCACGTGGACTGTCTGAGTTACTGCCTCTGATTTCCCGTCTCATCTGAGTCCATCCTGTCTTCTGCACAGCCCCAGACCACCAGTCCTAGAGCCCGGTCCCCAGGCCACCTAATTTGGGGGCAGAGGCTTCTGCAGAGACCACAAGGATCCTGTCAGGTCTGGATTCGCTATTGGAATCAAAAGTCCTTGACGTCAATTGCTTCCTTCCACAAACTTCCGTGTGATTCTGTCTTCAGTGCTTTTCTCAGACTTCCGGCCTTTGCCATCTGAAGTTTCTGTGCAGATCTCCACTTCCTAATTTACAGAGGACAGATTTGGTTAGTAGGAGGGGCATTCAGTTTCCCAACACCTGCAAATGGATCTGTACTTGCACCCGCCTTCTCTTTCTTGCCCTTTCTCTGAGAAGACCTGATTCACGTCCTCTATTTGTGGACCTCTGCGGACACATTTCTGTTTTTGCTCTGTCTGGTGTCTCTCAAGTGCATTACAACATTACCCACACTCTTATCCTGGATTTCCGTGGCTCCCGTGGCTCGCCTCTCTCACCTCTGATGATTCTTCTTCATCTCCTCTGCAGGCAGTGTTTCTTCAGCTCCCCTCAAGCCAGGTTTTCCCAGGCTCCATCCTTGGCCTCTCCTCCTGGGCTAGACTTTTCCTGAGCAGCACATCGCCCCAAGGCTTCACTTCCACTCACAGAAATGACTCTCATCTCACCCACTTCAGCTGTGTTAGTCAAGGCAGGCTAGCCACTGTAACAATCATCCCCCAAATGTCTGGGGCTTACCACAGGTCAAGTTTCCTTTTTGCTCTCCTCATAGTTCATTCTGAGTTGGAAGGGAGGATGGGGAGGAGGTGCCCTGTTCCCCATGGTCACTCAGAGAGCCTGGCTCCTTCAGTCTGTAGCTCTGCCCTACCCGCATCCTCACAGCCCTCCGACTCAGTGTGGGGATGGAGTGTGGGAAGCTCCTTCAGGGCCATCCTTGCAGGTCACACGTATCAGTTCTGCTCACATTCCACGGGCAGAACATGGCCGTACAGTCCTGCAAGGGAGGTTGAGAAAGGTGGTGCGGCTGTGTTCCGGAAGCACAGGCGTTGGTGAGCATGAGCATCTCTGCCAACTATCCCAGATGGTTCTCCCCGTCCCAGAGCTGGAGGTCAGGCTGGCTGGAAGAAATCTCCACTTGCATACCTTACAGGCTCCTCCCTCTACATAGTCAAAGCTGAACCCCTTTAAGATCCCAGACTGGTTCCACTTTTCTGTTCCTGTCCTAGTGATGGCGCTATCACTCTCCCAATTACCTGAACCAGAAGGATCCCACACTCCTCCCCGGCCCCACCCTGACGTGTCTCTACTTCCTGGCTTGTTAGATTCCTCTCTTGCACCTGATCTATTGCAACAGCTCAATAACGCATTTCTCTGTGTACGGTCTCATCCCTCTTTAATTCTTCCTAAAATGGACTGTATATCATGTTCCTTCCCTACAACTCCTTAGCGTGATTACAGTCCCTCCAGGCCTGAGCCGTCCCTCTCCCGCCTCATACCCCACCAGCCTGTGCTACCGTTGGAGGAGACCGGCCATAGTTTCTGTTCCTCTCTGCGTGTTCACAAGATGCCTCCAACACTCTTCCCCTCTCCCTCTTGGCAATTGCCATTTTATCCTAGAAGGCACAGCTCAAGTATTACTTTCTCAGGGAGCCTTCTATGACCTCCCCAGATAGAGTTGACCATTACATCCATGTGGATTACTGTTGGTCATTTTACAAAATGGTCTCGACCACGAGAACTAGTTAAATACGCCAGGAAATGTATCCTTCATCTGTGGTCTTAGTAAAATGTTCACATGCTAGTGAACTCAATTTGAAACTATGGGAGCTGGGCTCTAGTTCTTTCTTATCTCACAACAAACTTACCACTCCTACAGAACTTTAAGAATTCAAAGTACGCAAAAATAACTATTTCTTCTAAAATTCAAAGTATGCAACAATAATTATTCCTATGGGGAAAAAACAAACAGAATTCCAATCTGTTGAGAATGAAACAGAAAGGACCTGTATCAGTTAGGGATCCTCTAGTTTGCAAGTCACAAAATATCTAACTTAAACTAGCTTTGGAGAAAAGAGCATTGTCTGGAGGTATATCTGGTTTCAGATCTAGATGAACACAGAGTTCAAATGATCTCACAAAGATCCACATCTCGGCTCAGCTTTCTTTAAGCCACCTCCGTCTTCTGGATCCACATAATCGCCCCTGCAGGAGCCCCAAGCTCTCTGCAGCACTTCTAAGCATTTCATTTTCAAATTGCTGATCCCAGCACAGAGAGAGGCTGGGACAAGATCCGGAGTCCTTTGTGGGCTAAAGTTCACTCTGACTTGGGTCACAGTGGCCAGGGGAAGGGCAGATGTGAAGCAGGGCCATTTCTGTAGCCACACTGGGGTTTCCCAAAGGAAGGAGGAAGAAGGAACGCTGGGCAGCCAACAGAAGACGGTATTTCAACACCTCTTCCCAAAACAAGTATGGAAGGAGACCAAAACATCCTCTCTGAAGCTGTCTCCTCGCTCCCTCAGTTACTACTTCCCAGACAGAATTAATTCTTCCCTCCGCTTTGTTCCATGACGCTTCAGTGTATAATGATGTTGAGGGAGATAGTCTTTTGCACTATCATAATCCTTAATATATTTGTGCCACTGGACTAGGGCACCTCAAAAGCAGCGGTGTTTTCATTGTTGTACCCACAGCACCTACAGGGACTCCCTAAGCTTGACACAGTGTAGGTGCTTAATAAATGTGGTGGGTTTTATGAATGAATGAATAGTAGCTTCCTCTATAGGAACATCTCAGCCTCCAGTGATGGCTTTTCTGGGCCAAGTGGCCATGATGTTGGCGTGGGAAAGGTAGTTGTCTCATCCGTGCTGTGGATCCGTCTGGTGCCATGCTGGACAGGGAGGAGGAGGGGCCCCCTGTCTTTATACCATACATTCACCTGTGGGTCCTCTGACTCAGTCCATACCCACTCTTCCCTGCATGGTGTAAAATTCCCTTACAAGGACATGGAATTCCACTGGACCCTGCTAGCCATGCAGCTTGACAGACTGGGAAGAGTTTGGGGCAGGATGTTCTCTACTGCTATTTTTTAGAGGGGATGGGATTCACATGCACCCCTCTTTGGGGCACACACTGAGGAACGGACAGAATGCCAGCATTGGGGCAGCCACGGGCCCCAGACATGCTCCACTGGATGAGGCTGCCTGGCTTTGGAAGGGGTAAAATGGTGGCTAAGAGCATGGAGTTTGGTGTTTGACACACCTGGTTTGCATCACACTTACCAGCTCTTTACACTGGACTTGGCACTTTACTTATTCTCTCTTCTTCTGTCATATGGGTAACACCTTCTTCACAGGGCTAGTGTGAAAAATACATGAGATACTGTGTTTCAAGCGCTTAGCACACAGTAAGTGCTCAATAACATGCAATAGTTCCATCTTCCTTTCTCCAGAAGGAGATTGCCGGTCTTCATGCTGTGACCCAGTTCAACTATTTCACATCTATGAAGGAAAAAGCATAACTCTGCTCATTTCCAACAGCTTGGATCTATGAAGCAAAATAAAACCTAATAGATAATAGAACAGGTTTTAGCTGTTTTCTTAAGGGTCCAAACTATGTGAATTGTTAAAACCGGGTTAAGATGAATTAAGCCACAAAATTTTACTAATCAGGTGTTTTAATCTGACTTTGGAACATGACCTCAAATGCCTACCTGAGCCAGGTGTGTAAACGGAACCAGATGCGTGAGGCATGCTGGCACCTAACAGTGTGGGGCCGTCACAGGTGTGGGGGCTCTGGCAGGCTGGAGGCCCAAGCCCAGTCCAAAGTGAATGGCGGGTACACTCAGCAGCAGCTGATTGTTATCATGCAGGGATACAGATAGACTCCAGGTTGCCAGAATTTGGAACAATATCCAAGCTTAAGAAGGGATGTCGCTAATTCTTTTTTTTTTTTTTTCAAATCCTGTGTAAAAACATGTCTGAGAGCCAGCTTTGGTCAGTAGACTAGAGATAGGGCCTGAAGATCACCAGATGTGACCTCTAATCTTAGCTGACTCCTTGCCAGTGGTGCTTCAGCAGGCCAGTTTTCACTGCACAGAAGCATTTTTCCAAACTCTTAGGAAGATAATTCATTCCTATCACATGGGAAGGCAATTGTTTTTGATAACTATGTCAGAAGTTACTTTTCTCATGTGTTGTTTTACAGCTCCTTCAAAGTCAACCTCAAGATTCATCTCTTCCTGGGTCCCCTCTGTGATGTATTCACCTCATTTAACTCTGCTTACTGCCCTGGGTTCTCACATGCCCGTGGATTTGTAATATTGCTTCAGGTAGTCCACATTTGTGTACCAGTTAAGATAATAGACTAAAAAAAATGTATGTCTGAAACATAATCAAAATTTGTTTCTTCCTGTCTTATAATAGTCCCGAGTGGTTGCAGATTGGAGAGTAGGGAGGCACGAGAGGGGCTCTGCTCCACTCAGTCATTCAGGGACTGAGGCTGCTAAGGCTGTGTCTTCTCCAACGTGTGGTTTACAAAGTGGTTATAATTGTCTCCAACCAGTTGGCTGAAGGAGAAAGAGCATGGAGGACTGTCCATGGGAAGTTTTTACGAATCAGGCCTGGAAATGACAAAACAGCATTTCTGCCCACATTCCTTTGGTTAGGATTGGGGCTTACCAGCTGCGAGGGAATCGGGGAAGGGCAGTCTGTGTGCCAGGAAGAGGAGGAGATTTTTTGGGAAGTGCCAACCAGTCTCTGACACAGTCCTCCCTTTGGATCCAAATACACATTTCTTCTTCTTGCCCTCACAGAACACAATCACCTTCCCCAAGGGCAGCACCCAAAGTCCCATCCAGCTACTAGATTCAGCTCATACTGAATGTCTAGGCAAGGCACAGGTCTGGATGTGGCTCCTAAAGGCCTGGAACTAAGACAAATTTATCTCCCCCTCCACTGACAATGCACAGTGGTGGAGCTGGGGCATGATAACTACTATAAAATTCCCACTGGAAGCACGGGGGACACACAGCAGGCCCCAGTCCTCAGCAGTTATGAAACCTTGCTGGTCAGGCATTGAGAAGGCTGCTTTGCCCTGGCGGTGGGAGAAGTTCCCTGATTAGACCCTGGTTCTGCTCTCTGGGAAGAAATCCCCGGCCCATTATTCTCCAAAGCTCTGGGCTCCTACCTCTGGGAGGTTTTCTTGTCCGGTCTCCTCCCAGGCCTCACATGAAGTGGCTGTTGGGGAGGGCACTCTCTTTGGGAGCTGTACAGCTTCAGACACCCGCTCCTCCTCCCACTTCCAGCTCCTGCAAGCTCCAGGGCCTGAGGGTTATTTGAAAATTTCAGTAACATTTTGTTGTTATTGTTTGTTGTTTAAGTCTGGGCTGACTTGTGTTTTCCTTGGCAATAAAAGTCCCTCAAAATCCTAGTAGGATCCTCCCCTGTTTGGATCTGATCAACTCAATGTGTCAATAGTAAGATCTAGAATAATTTTCTGGACAAGATTGGGTTAGGCTGTAGTACTTTGTCTCCCCTACCTCTATCAGCTGAACAGTGAGCACATAGAAGCCATCAGAAACCAAAGGCATATATGGGGAGTCCGTACCCTTATCCTATCTTTGCTGAAGGGGCGAAGCATCTTGTTTAACTCAAAAGTTTTAATGAGACTTTACTGCTTTATTTTATTTATTTATTTATTTTGTGTGAGGAAGATTAGCCCTGAGCTAACATCCTTTGCCAATCCTCCTCTTTTCGCTAAGGAAGATTGGCCCCAAATTTCTGCATCTTTAATTCCCTTTCCTTTAATTCCAACACCTTTAATTCCCTTTCCTTTCCACTTACAACTGATCTAATTCTTTCCTGAGCTCACCTTTTTCTTGAAACCCTATGCCAAACACAGTCAAGAGCCACAGGTCACTAACCTTCTGGCTCCTCAGAGCTACACGCTCACTTAGGCACTTGGGCGGACTTCTAAGTGATCACAAGCAACAGTTGTACAAAATGTTTTGCCACTTCACGATATGGGTCTCAACCTCTCGAACCTCCAATCATTTCATCACCACCCAACCATGGTCAATGTCATGTATTTTAGTTTTGACAGCAGCACCCCACTTCCCCCACTTCTGGGTACTCACTTCCGTATTAGTTAAGGTAAGCCACTGAAGCAAGCAGATTCTAAGATTCCTAATGGCTGAAACAATCTTGCTCATGTAACTGTGCTAGCTGGTTCTAGGTTAGTGGGAGAGGACACTCCAGAGTCATTCAGAGACCCAGGCTGACAGAGACTGTCATATCCAAGGGCACCAGGTCTTCTCTATTGGGTCAGCAGAAGGGGAAAGAGCACAGCAGATTGCTGAGAACAGCTTTCTTATGGCCAAGTCTGGCAGTGTTCCATCACTTCAGCTCTCATTCTATTGACTAAAACTTAGTTCCACAGTCACACCTAACTTCGAGGGGGTGGGAGGTGTAATTTAGCTGTGTGTCCAAGTAGAAGAGGAAATGGGCTCTAGAGAGACCAACTCGTCCCAGTTTGTCTGGGACTTTCCTGGTTTTAGCACTGCAAGTCCTACTTCCCGGGAATGCCCTCAGTCCCAGACAAACTAGTATAGCTGGTCACCCTACTTCCATGGCATCCTCTCTCTCCTTAAGGAGAGAAACTAAGTCTTCTGTTTTTTTGGTCCCCTAGTCTGCATTTACTACAAACCACTCTCAGGGCATGTATGTGCTTGACACAATAGGGCAGGTTAATTGAAATATATGTTATTCTTGGAAATTTGGGGCATGTGTGATGTAACCTTGCAGCACACACATCTGCAAACACCATCTTTGTCCCTAAATAAGTCAGTTATAAAATGTAGTGGAGGGGGTTATACTACCATGAGGAAACGCTACTGATTTAACGAGAGTTCTTACAACAACTCCCAGAAATATTTTTGCCAAAGGGTTCGTCTGACAAGGAATGATTCAGGTGTGTCACGTAAGGCACATTTCACCAGAAAACAAAGTTTATCTTAAAGGCAACTATTTGGGCCATCCTCAAGGGCTGGCCTGTGGCTTGTTCACTGTACTATCTCTGGCTTGTAGAAGGTACTCAATAAATGTTCTCTGAATAAATTAACACACAGTGTTAACCAGATAGCCCATGCCCACTTTCTCTAATCAAAAAGATGAGGTTTTTTGTTTTGTTTTGTGCTGAAGGATGAGCTGCCACTTAGGCCAGGAGTCTGATACAGAGACAGATAAAGCAGAGAGGGGAAATTCGTGGCCTGGAGGCCATATCAGCAGAGTAGGCGTGCTTTTGTTTGGTCTGCACAGTGTCCAAAAATCAGGAATTTTCAGAGTCTGGATTTCCGGATCTTGAAAAATTGGAAGATCTGGCAACACAATGCTTGATTCCCACATAGTAACAATCAGATGGAGCCAAGGAGCAGCCAGCCCCATTAATGTGGGGATGGGGCATAGCCTCCAACTGCCATAGTCACTACCACTTCCTGTTGTCCTACCCTCACTTCACTCAAGGAACTCCTCTGTCATAGCCTACTGACATCTGTGTCCAAAACACTGGGATTAAAGCACAGGTTTATACTGTAATACTGTAGTGATTTTTGCACATTTTAAAATGGCCACTAAGCCTTCCAATAGCTGTTGATAAAGCCTGATTACTAATCCCAGTGACTTTGGGCCTGCCTGGCGTTCCATAGCACTGTTTTACATAGAGCTTTTTTCCATAAGGAAATTAATTAATTAAAGATATATACCTCACTTGTAATTGTGTATTTACTTCCACCAATATGATTTTCAAACACGAACAATTCCCAACTAATCCCTTCTCTCATATTAATCAAACAGCTGCCTTTAGGTATTATTTCTTAGACACAGAAGAAACAGTGCATTTATGTCCACATTCTAAACAGCATTTTTTGTGTTTTTGTAATAAAACTTTAACAGCCACCACTATTATCAAATGCTAAATCAAAAGCTATTAGAAAATAAAACTGCCACAGCCTTATTCCTACAAAAGATACAAGATTAAATATATAAACAAACATAAGAGGATGAATGACTCAAAAATAAGAGAAAGGTTAACATTCCTTGAACACTTGCTCTGAACCTGTCTCTTTGCTTACTGCTTTCCGGCATTATCCTTACGAAAACCCTATGGAGATAGCATAGCCCCATTTTATCAGCAGGAAACAGAGACCAGTAAGCTCCCAAAAAGTTAGAATAAAATATTAAAGCCATCGTAAAAAGCAGAGGATTGTAGCATCTTACGGCAGGAGAGACTCTTCGTGATCTGATCTGACTCCTTATTTTACAGATGAGAAAGCAGGTCGGAGAGGTTCCAACCAGCCAGTTACTGCAGGGCCAGGCCTTGGCAGCCGGAATTCTGCGCCCTCAGCAAAGCGTTCTTCTCCCCCACACTCCTGCAGGGAGCTCACCGCATGATCTGCTTCCAAGTTCCACTGGTGGGCACACTTCTCCATTTTCAGGCAATTTTATCTAAGAGGGAGGCAAATTCATTTTCTCTGCCTCTGTTTTTAATCTTTATGCCATTACTGCTGTTTGAATGAATCTGAAGTTGACAGCTAAAAACAGTCGTGTTGTCAGGCCCCTGGCAGCTTCAACTAATTTTACATAAAACAAGGGCAGAGTAGTGTCAATTGAAATTAATTTTCATTTCTAACTTGTTATAATTAACTTTTCTACATCTCGTGTAAATTTAAAATTGATTCTGGCATTACATATTCGTTACATAATGAAAAATAAATTTTTAAAGTATGCAAAAAAAGCACAGAATTACTGAGTTATGAACATTGTTAATTTGAAACAAAAAGCAGACATCTATTAAAATCATGTAAAATTCCTTGTTTCTCCTTCACTGAACAGTGGTCTCTCCTGCTGCAACTGCTGATGTCGAGAACACCCCGTGCTGGTACAACATTCCATTCCCCTTAAAAAGAATCTTTCCTGCTCCACAGAACTTGTGTGTGATATAATCAATTATATAATGACGCCAACAAAGGCCTAAGCAGGTCTGTAAGCAAGTAGTAAAAAGCCTTTTAAAATTACCTTAAATATCCTTAAATATAAGTCAATCACTTAAAATATGTTTAATTACTAAAATGAACATGTATGGCAAAACGTCTTTTGATTTTAATAATTCATTATTTCACATACAATATTCAGCTCCCACAATGTCATGGAAGTCTCACATTTTTAATAAAAAGGCCCAAAACTCCATTAAATACTGGAGGAGAAAGTTCTCCATTACCTTAATGATACATTGACATGAAATGTCTCAAGTTTTCCACAATTACTACCTTGGGTATTGAGAATCTTCATTAAAAACATAAAAGATGAAATGGCTAGAGATTTCTAGTCACTATAGTTTTCTTTTTAAAGGAAATGTAACTACTACATAAGTATACTTTTATTTAAGTCAAAGTTACATAACCTTCAAATTAATATGACAAAGATTTTTTTAAGTCCTCACCGAATTCCCAAAACCATCTTTACGGCCACTGCCACCAGCCTATGGCGGTCAGCAGCTTACTGCTTCAGCAGGGACTGTCCCCACACCAGTCACTTTGAGCTTTATAACACATATTCAATTCTTTTCAAGGAGTTCTGATGTTCCATTCATCTATCAATCTCCCACCAGCTCTACATTAGAGAAATGAAGGATTGAGAAAAGTTAAGTCCTTGTCTTGCAAGGGCCTAAATAAGCGTTGAGGCTCTGGAATGCCTGATTCCCATTGGATGGAAGAGGCTGTTGCTAGGGTCCTGGGGCAGATTATAGAGCTGATAAATCCACCCTGTTCACTTGCTGACCCTGCTCCTAGAACAGAGCGGGGCACCCTCAGGCTTACTTCTCATGTGCCAGCTCGCTTTGGGATTCCATCATGCTTTTAATTTCAACCGATTTTAGTCTTAAGGAATCGATTGGGAGGGATTCCCTTGCTCATCTGGTCCCACCTCAAATCCAGTAGAGGAAATCCCTGGAATCACCCCGTCTTTTGCTCGGACATTCCCAAGAACTGGAAACTCAACCCACACTAGGAAAGACACCCCAACCTAGAGTGACTGAGTTCTTAAAGTGGAAATCAGCCTCTCTCTCTAACTTCCATCTTTTGATCCTAGAGCTGCTTATTGGGATTATACACAGAATAAGTCTCATTCCCCTCTCAACTGGTAAACATTGGAAGATTAAGACTTTCACGGACTCCTAGAACTTGAAAGCCACAGAATTAAGAGATTATCTCTTTCAATGCCCCACATCAGCCCTGAAGGGTGAAGCTACTTGTCCAGGTCACACAACTAGTCTGAAGAACTAAGCTCTTGTCTCCTTCACTATGTCTCTCTTCCCTTCCAGGCTGAAATAATGCAATGTCTATGATTCTTTGCAATGTCTTTTACTTCCACAGTCAAACCACTAGCATGTCTACTTTGTCCAACCTTTTCACCCCCTTCAGGATTTTATTAGTCAAATTGTTCTAAATTTACCTGGAAATACTTGTGGAAATGACTGCAATTATGTTAACACTGCAATATGAAAACACTTGTTTATCAACATTTTATATGCTTTATTGAAAGTTGACAAGTGCAACAGTTAAATACAGTGACACCTTACAACTGTGTAGAGAACATGCACAGAAACATATGCATATAACTACTATACAGGTACTATGCAGAAACCCCTACTGGGAAACTCATTTCATTAGCTAGAACTGATCATTTTCAAAGTATTCAACCAGCTCAATCAAAGGACTTCAGTGAAGAGGGATTTACTTCAAGATACTCAGCAGCTAGAGGATTTCAGATTACACAAAGTGAGTGCGCCAAATTCTTAAAATTTCTTTAGGTGTGGTTTTCTTCATGTATCATTTTTTATGTAGATCTCTATATAAAAGACAATCCACACCTCTTCAGACAGCCAATGAAACATCTAAATTTCAATCTGTACAACCTAAATAGTAGTTACAGTCCTCTATGGTACAAAAGTTACACTACATACACAAATATACAATAAACAAAACAACCTTCCTAGTAAGATAGACTAGGTCCCAGCTACCTGTCACCATTTAGTCACTCTAATAGTGTGTCATCCATTGTTTCAGAAAGAGGCACAGTACTAGTTTTTTATGGATTTTGGTGACAGTCGTCAACTTGTACAATGAACTGTTTCCCCTCATTTTAGGTGAGACTATGTATCAGTCTTTACTTCTACCTCCTTTTCAAGGTCCTCCTGGGGGAGGAGAGGAGAGAGGAAAGTCCAGTGGAGCTCCACTGCTTCGTAACCCCGGGTAGCACGCTAAGTGCAAGCAGGAGAGAACGCCTGGAAGGGGAGGTGGGGAGCAGGGAGGACATGGAAAGGCACACAGCTCCTCAGCGTGAATTAAACCATTTCTCACATGTCTGGCAAGCTGCACGAGGTCCCAGTACATCCATGCTAGTTCTGTGACTAACCTTTAATTCACCCAACTAAGAAACTTCTTCAAGACAAAAGCCTATGAGAGTTTAATACTGGAAAAAAGAGATAATGGCATGTCAGTCTCACGTCTCTTTTGCAGCGAGCAATGAAATGGGTGACTGTGGAGGCGAATCCCCCCAGTACATCTTCTCTGGTCTGTTCAGTTCAGACAGCGGCAGCCAGTTCTGCAGGCGCACAGGAGGCTATGCAGTTGGTCCTGAGCCCTGGGACGCTGGCTGGGCCGGGGGCTGTGTGGTCCCCTGTGACTGTGTGGTGGCAGGGGGGGAGCCAGTCTGCAGCTGGGCCTGAAACTGGGCAAGCTGCTCAGGACTGGCCAGTGTCTTCAGCAGATTGTTTTCCTGCTCCAACTGGGAATTTTTCTCTATTAGTTCTTTGATTTGCTCTTTGAGGACCTCCACTTCCTCTCTAACAGCATACATCAAATGGCTTTTCACCAGATCCTGAAAGGAAGAGAAATAAAAATGTTAACTTACTATTTCCCAGGACTCTGAATCTCTAAAGCATTATTTTACATGGCTTTCCTATTTACATATCTTGCCTTTAGAGTTCATTTAAAGGCACTTGGGGAAATCTGCTGAATACAACCCACACTGTACAATACTTAAGTGTAACGTATAAGTAATCAAGCTTTTTAAAAGTCTATGCTTTCTTTGCAGCTGTGAGCCAGGAATGCATACGGTCAGGTTTCCTATTCCAGATGGGAAAACGCACTGGGGCTCTGGGTCTCCGGCCCGGAGGCTGGCCGCCGGGATGTCCAGGCCCGCAGGAACATAGCCGCTTCCCCGCCCCCAAGTCCCTCCCTCCGCCCGCCGGACCGGACCGCCTCCCTCAGCACCGGCTGCAGCCAGTTCCTACAGAGCGTGTTGCCGCATTTTCCTCCCTCCACCCCGACCGCCCCCCTTTCCCGATTAAGCTGACATCACAGAAACCTGGGCAGACGTCGCAGCCAATGGGAGCTCGAGTTATTTATAGCTCCGAATTAAAGGTTCAGAGTTTGCCTAGCAACAGTGGGCAGAGAATCCCGTGAGAAGAGCCACAGGCGCTGCTCCAATAACAAAGAACGGCCAAGGCGGAAATAAAAAATAGGAGAAATCCAGGCGCAGGCTGAGAAGACAAAACTTTTCTCCGATTCTTCTTCCTTGTGCAGTCGCCCACATCACTGGGGATCCGTTTGTGCGCGGTCTAAAGAGCCCTGCCCCGAGATCCCACTTCTGGGGCCCTCCTCCCGCCCACCGGTGCCCTAGTAAACCTTAGGATTCCTAGGCAAGCCACATCGCTAGCGATGTGCCCACAACCGAAGGACAAGCAGGGCCAGCGCTTCCCTAGCAATTCCCCAGCAAAAAGGGACACCTCTGCAAAAACCCCGACGTTATATGAAATGGGTCCGGGGAAAAAAAGAACATTTAATACTCTCAGGGCCCCTTCTTTCTCCATAGCAGCCGTGATATGTGGCTTCATGCTGGCAGAGTGGAGACAGTGCCGGCATTTCTCAACGTACGAAGAGCAACCATCATCTTAACTATAGATGCACTGGTTCCACCCTAAGACATCGCGCTTTCTGTTCCGTGCCCACATTTACTACAAATGATTTTTAATCAGTACATACCATAGCTTGCTCGATTTTGTTGTCAATAGCTACCACACTTGCACCAGAAGAGCTGGAAAAGAGGGGGGAGGGAATCGATAAATGAAATTTATCTTAAACATCCAAGACAAAAAAAGGATTTCCCAATTCTGCGATGTTACTAGCATCATTTTTTGAATATTCTTTAACGCTATGTAATATATTACCCTCCAGAAGACACCAGCCATTCTTACTAACGAATATTCAGACGTTTCCCTATTTTAGTGAGCCACAAAGGACTAAATTACATAATGTGGTAAAAGCCTATTCTTTGGCCAGACCTGCGAAAAGAAGGCTATTCTCAATATTTCGAAAAGCAACATCCATGTCACCGTAGTCTCTCAGCAATGGACAAAGGAATTCGCCTGGCTTCTTTCACCTGCATTACTACAAGTATCTCACGAGTAAATTTAAACAAACTGTCCCAGCCGACATTTACCTATTGTCAAGTCTCACAGAGGCGTTTTCAGTCCCCAGCAAGGATGACAAGAAGGAAATTGAAAAATGTCTCAGTTGGTAAACTCCTAGATCCATCGCCACTGGTCTACACCATTGGGATTTCATGCAATTGCAGCCAAAAACACCCTCGCAGAAAAAAAGAGGGAATACCAGCAGTCTTGTTTGTGCTAGATAAAAACCTTCTAGCTTTCTGCAGCTCAGAGAGAAACAGAAAACAGCAGCCCTAATTTAAAGAAACCTGGCTTCTGAGGCTTGGCGATTCCGGAAAGATGCGGATCCCACTGCTGTACGAAAAAGACTCCCAGGTCGGCAACCGGGTTCCACTAAGCTCTAAAGCAAGACTCGGGACTCGGGTGCAAAATATAGGCAGGGAAGAGCCGCGCTGATTGGCCAGCACACTATTGGAACCGCCCCCTTCTCCCTTCCCCGCCCTCCTCCCGCTTCCCCGCCTTCCTCCCCACCCCCACCCCCGCCCCCAGCCTCCCGATCCCGCTCTTCGGGTGGGTTGGCCCAGGCCGCACTCAGAGGGGCTGGGGTACGGAGCCGCCTTCAACAGCCTCGGACAGCCGGACTACTGCTTCAGCAGAAGACGTCAAGGGTCCCTGAAAAATACGACTGGGGCCCCGCACGTGCTTACGTTTAAGGAGTCAGACCCCGTCCCTGGAGCTGCCTGTCCCCGCGGCTGCCACGCTGAAAGCTTCCTATTTGCAACCAGAACCGTCTGAGCTACTGGGCATGCCCAGTCCCACCGAGGAGCTCGAGTGTCTCGATTTCAATTATCTAGTTCTTATAGGCAGCAGTAATGGGAAGATTTTATAGGTGGTTTTATTTATAAAGATAATAACCATACTGTAATAATACTTTTTTTAAAAAGCCAGTGAGTTTTAGAGGGAAAAGTAACATTTGCTTTTTGAGAAATACTGCCTTTCCATGAATTTATTAATTGTAGAAACAAAACAAAAAAACTACATATTCATTGCTAGGCATATATATATTAAGGTAAAAAGGAGTCCACCAGATGAAATCAAGTGGATCTTCCCAAAATGTCCCCAAAGCCATAAACCTTAAAATCGCATCTTCCCTCTTCTTCCATTTATAGCAAGAAAAGTCAATCCACAGGTTGAAGCCTACGTAGATCTATTTTCAGTAAGTCGCTTAAGGCAAGTTTTTGGAAGTTAAGTGGCAATCCCTATAAGTCTCAATCCCATGAGTTTTCTTATATCAGAAAGACTGAAATATTGTAAAGTATGTATTTCACTCTTATGGCCACACTAAACAAATAATTCCCTTCTCCAAACTAAAATCAAGAGCTCTGGGTGTAAAATAGCTTAACCCGTTACATAATTTCCTCTGCTAATTTAAAATATTTGCAAGGATACATCAATTGAGGCTATAATTTAATATACTAAAAATCTAAGGCCTTAAATTTGCTTATTTTAGATTATAAAGTGTGCAATTCAGTACATTTAAGAAGGCAAATTTAACCTCTACAATACTGCCCTCTAATGGCATAATCCTATAAAACCAGAAACAGACAAAACCTACAAATAATAAGGGCGATTTCCCTAATCCATAAGCAAGTTGTATCATCACAAATAATTCCAACATAAAATCTGACCACAGAACGAACATATATATGTATATATTCTATTTACACACATACATACACACACACACAATCTTGTCTTTTCTCAAATAAGTATTCTCCCTCAAGCAGCATCTTTTAATTCAGGAAATTTTAATTGCCATTGGAGCCTTTCAGACATTGTTTTAAGCGGACCCAATGCTGGCAGGGAGCATTTGGTTTCAGAAATTGTCCAAAGTGATTAGGAACAAAATTAGTGAACGTGGTAGATGATGAAAAGGGAAATTCTCTTTTGAGTTAAAAACCAAAGTGTGACTAACTTATAAAGCAATAACATTCTTTTTTATTATAAGGTCCATATTATTCTCCAAATTTTAAGGCTTTGCTTTTGAATAACAAAGAAAATTTATTAGGATATTTATAATTTACAAAACTTAAACTTATCTCATAGAAATTTATTTGAAGAAGCCACTCATTTTCAGTAAAAAGAAACAAAGTAAGTAGAAGCTTAAAAATCATAATAATTTGGGAAGCAAGCATATGGTTCCTATGTCTATGAATGTTAGGCAGAATTATTTACTACATAATAGTTTCTATATTTTGAAAGATAAAGTTAGTCACTAAAACTGTGTAATTAAGTCAATTTACATATTTTAACTAACTACACAAGAAAAGTTATTAAAGAAAGCATCATCTTAAACTGTAAAGAAGAGTTTAAAAAAACAAAACTCTAAGGTCATATAAAGAAATAAATTTGAAATTCTCAGCTGAATTTTAAGATTACTGAATTAACTAAATTTTATTCATGATGGTCTTGAACACAGAAAGAAAGAAATTGGTTATGTTTCCATTTCATTCACTTCAACTGATCATCCACTGTATTAAGCTAGAGAAGTGAATATAAGCAACCACAGTCTGTTTAACCCATATCCCTACAGAGGGACATTATGGTCATACCTTTTAAATTAAATAAAATTGCAAAAAACACCCTGGTACATACATCCTTGAACATTCGTGTATATATTTCCAGAGAATTTGCAGGGCCAAAGAATATAGAACAAAAAACTGATTAGAAATCCATTTCTTTTCATATCTTTCATATAAATGTGCTAGATTTCTTTAAAACTAGATTTGTATATGAAAACTTAAAAAAGATAATTTGAAAAAGAAGGCAAAGGAATTGGAGGAAAGCTCCATGGAGGAAAACCCATGGGTCAGAAATGTCTTAGGCACAAATGGCTAGAATTACTCTCAAAGATTCTTCTCTTTGCCAGACAGAACATCTGTGAGTCTAGTACCTAGTCAGAGCTCAACAAAGACTAGCTAATAGGACAGGGAAAACACTACTGTGCCTCCAGGAGAGACCCCCTAAAGGTGTGGATGATAACAGCTGTCTTGAGGCACTGGGCAGAGATCAGGCCTCAGTCCAGTGGGAATCTGGATCATAGCAAACAGGCTGGACATTTGAGACTGGGGTGTTTTTTGTTGTTGTTTTTCTGTTTTGTTTTGCCTAAGAGCCTTTTTACCTGGATTCCAATTCAATCACCGTTGCATATGGGTAGCATGTATGCCAGGATATGAGAAGAGGAGCAGGGGCAGGGCCCGTGTCTCTAATTCAGTAACACCTGCTTTTCTTCCAAACTTGATCTGACTTGGCCAATACAGGTACAGTTGGAGATCTACCACTCAAATAGGACTTCCTATTTCTCCCTCTGTCCAAACTCCTTGCAAATCTAAAGTGACTGCCAGGGAAGAGGCTACAGCATATCACCCTGCGCCTGACCAAATCACTGTTGTTGAGGGACAGCCAGGTCCTTCCCCCTTCCTAGTTGCCTCTCACTAGGCCTTGGGAGCAGAGTTACCAGGTTTAGCAAATGAAACTACAGGACTCCAAGTTAAAGGTGAATTACAGATAAACAACGAATAATGTTTTAGTGTTGGGTCCCATCCACTGTCAGAAAAAGAAGCAATTCCAAAGAAATCAAAACAAGAAAATTCAACCACATTTTAAATTTCCTTGATCACCACAGAAAAGTTGGAAAATCAAGTTGAGGAAATCTTCCAAAAAGTAGAACAAAAGAAAAAGAGATGGAATTGAGAAATAAACTCTAAGACACTAAAAAGATGAATCCAGGAGGTCTTAACATCAAAACAGGATGAATCCCAAAAACATAGGACAGAGGGAAGGAAATAAATTAATTTAAGGATTTTTCCAGAACTGAAGGGCACAAGTCTCCAGATTAAATGAGATGACCAAATGCAACCACAATAAATGAAAAAAGCCCTACACCAAAGCAAAAATCATGAAACTAAAGATCACTTGGGACAGAGAAAATCCTAAAAGCTTCCAAACAGAAATCATAAGTTACAAACACAGCAATTAGTATCAGAATGGTTTTGCTGGCTGAAAGAAAACAATGGAGAAATTATCTTTAAAATTCTGAGAGAAAAAGGTTTTTCATTTGGCCAAATCATCATTTAAGTATAAAGATAGAGGGGCCAGCCCGGTGGCGTAGTGGTTAAGTGCGCGTGCTCCGCTGTGGAGGCCCAGGGTTTGCTGGTTCGGATCCTGGGCACGCACTGCCACACCGCTTGTCAAGCCATGCTGTGGCGGCGTCCCATATAAAGTAGAGGAAGATGCACACGGGTGTTAGCCCAGGGCCAATCTTCCTCAGCAAAAAGAGGATTGGCAACAGATGTTAGCTCAGGGGTGATCTTCCTCACAAAAAAAAAAAAAAAAAGAAAGTGTAAAGGTAGAATAAAAACCATTTCAGACATTTCAGACACCAAAATGGAGGAGCAAATCAAGAAAAAGGGTTAAGCAAGATGAATACGTTCTAGAGATCTGCTATACAATTTTGTTCCTGTAGACAACAATATTGTGTTGTATGCTTAAAACTTTGTTAAGAGGGTGGATCTTTGTTAAGAGGGTGGATCTCAAGTTAAGTGTTCTTACCACCATAAAAAAAAAAAAAAAAAAAAGAAATATTGTATATTCCAAAAGAAAAAAGAAGTCATGGGAAACATGAACCAGGGAGAGAAGGAAGGGAATCTCAGGATGACAGCTGCCAAGCAAGCCTAAGCAGCAACTAGTGTGTAATGGTGTAGGAAGATGGCAGCCTTTGAGAGGAAGAGCTTCAGTAGGAACAAACAGAGACATGATCTAACACATCTGAGCATCTGCAAGAGGCAGGGGTGCTACAGACAGGTATATGACAGGTCTAATGGAGCAATTAGATAAGTTCAAAGATGGTTTTCAGAAAACAAAAGCAAGAAAAAAAATGGTATGCTTATAAATAAAATTTACAGGACTATATTAATTTTAAAATTTTTATTGGTTTAACTTTAAAAAGTTAACTTTATGGGGGCCGGCCCCATGGCCTAGTGGTTAAGTTCGGCATGCTCTGCTTTGGTGGCCCAAGTTCAGTTTCCAGGCGTGGACCTACACCAGTCGTTGGCAGCCACCCACATACAAAATAGAGGAAGACTGGCATAGATGTTAGCTCAGGGCGAATCTTCCTCAGTGAGAAAAAAAGGTTAACTTTACTGGGAAGGTGGTGGGAAGAAAAAAATGCGTGATAAGAATGGTTTAAAAGTGCAAAATCCTAATCTACTACAGCTTGATTATAAAATACCTAAAATTGAAAAAGCAAGAAATAACAGTATAAACATATTACATAGACATGTATAGCCAGATATGAGAAAACATAAAAATTAAAAGTGGCTGCCTCTGAGGAATAGACAGGGGGACTGAAAAAAGGGGACTGCTAATATCTTTTTTCCTACTCACTCTATTTGATCTTTAGGTGTGTACAGGTGTTGCTTTGATTAAAAAAACATTTTAAAGTGAAAGAGAGAGAGTGGGATCTGCAGAGGGTTCCTCTGTTCCCAGGCTAAGCTGAGCACTTCTAAGCACGTGGGGCGAGGAGATGACCCGAGGGAAAGAGCCACAAAAGAAGCAGGCAGAACAATTTTTGGAAACTACACAGGGTCAGGAATAGCTGGTGTTCCCACGACTCTGAGTAAAAACACCTTGTAATCACAGGCCACCAGATGTTCAGAAGGATGCTGCCAAAGAAGTGGGGAAAAATTAGTTCTAGACTGAAGGGTGTTTTGGGCTTGTGTAAACCATGTTTAAAAGGAAGCCTTGAAAAGATCAAACTGTTTCCAAGTAACTTAATTTTGTCCCAAAACAAAGTTCAAGGATATTAAATAAAATACAGTTAGCATCCAATAATTCACAATGTCTGGCATCCAATGAAAAGTACCAGGCATACAAACAAGCAGGGAAATATGACTCATAATAAAGAGAAAAATCAATCAATCAAAATGACCCAGATATGACAAAGATGATATAATTTGTAGACAAGGACACTTAAACAACTATTATACCTGTATTTTATATGGTCAAGAAGGTAGATGAAACCATTAGCATATGAAGTTGAGGCATGGAAGGTATAAAGAAAACCCAAATTAGATATTTGAAGATGAAAAAAAAAATGTTTGAGAAGAAAAATACACTGCATGGGATTAACAGCAGATGAGATGGGGCAGAAGAAATATTAGTGATCTATTAGCAACAGAAACTATCCAAAATAAAACAGAGAGAAAAAAAAACAAAAAAAAGAACAAAATAAGAAAAGAAGAAAGCAACATTGAACTATAAGGCAATTTCCAGCAACCAAATATGTCTTTAGTGAAGTCCCTAAAGAAGAGAAGAGGGAAAGAGAGGAAAAGTATTTGCAGAAATAATGGCAATTTTCTCGAAATTTTATCAAACCAATAAATCTACAGATCTAAGAAGCCAAACAAACCTCAAGCAGGAGAATTGTGAAGGAAACTACAAGGTGTATCATAATCAAATCGTTTAAAATCAGTGATAAAGAGAAAATTTTAAAAGCCTCCAGAGAAAATAACTAGGTTATACACAGAGCAGCAAAGATAAGAATGATAGCTGACTTCTGGCAGGAAATAATGCTAGACAGAAGGCAGTGCAGCAACATCTTTAAAGTGCTGAAAGAAAAAAATCCTGTCAACCTACAATTCTACGTCCAGCGAAAGTATCTGTCAAAATGAAGACAGAATTCATTCGTTTTCAGACATACAAAAGCTGGAAGACCTGCCCTATAAGAAATTTTAAAGTAAGTCCTTCAGGACCGGCCCTGTGGCTTCGCAGTTAAATGCGCGCGCTCCGCTACTGGCGGCCCAGGTTCAGATCCCAGGCGCGCACTGACGCACCACTTGTCCGGCCATGCTGAGGCCGCGTCCCACATACAGCAACTAGAAGGATGTGAAGCTATGACATACAACTATCTGCTGGGGCTTTGGGGCAAAAAAAAAAAAGGAGGAGGATTGGCAATAGATGTTAGCTCAGAACTGGTCTTCCTCAGCAAAAAGAGGAGGATTAGCATGGATGTTAGCTCAGGGCTGATCTTCCTCACTAAAAAAAAAAAAAAAGTAAGTCCTTCAGGCAGAAGGCAAATGACACCAAATGGAAATCGAGATCTACAAAAAAGAATGAACAGCACCAGAAATGGTCATTACATGGTTAAATACAAAATTTTTTCCCTAACTATTTAAATCTCTTTTGAAAGATAACTGACTATTTAAAGCAAAAATAATAACAATGTATGGGAGGAGGCAGGGTTATAACATATGTAGAAGTAAAATGTATGATGAAAATAGAACGCAGGACAGGAGGAGGAAGGAAGGTAACTGCTGTAAGGTTCTTATGTTACTCGAAAGTAGACCATGATAAGGTAAAGATGTATACTACAAACTCTAAAACAACAACAGAAATAACAATGCAAAGGGTCATAGCTAATAAGCCAATACACGAGATAAAGTGGAATCATAAGAAAATACACAATCTAAAAGAAGGTAGCATAAGAGGAAAAGGGGAATAAAGAACAGAATAAAAAATAAATAAGATAGTAGATTTAAAACAACTATAGCAATAATCACATTAAATTTAAGGGTCTCAATTAAGCACCTTAGTTAAAAGGTAGAGATTGTCAGACTGGATAAAAAAAGCAAGACACAACTATATGCTGCCTATAATAAATATATTTTAAATATAAAGGCACAAATAGGTAAATAAGAGAATAAAGAAGATATTCTATGTTAACAATAATCAAAATGCTGAAGGGGCTATATTATTCATACAAAGTGGACTGCAGAGCAAAAATCATTACATAACTAATAAACGGTCAATTGATCAAAAAGTCATAAAAATCCTAAATGTTTATAGGCTGATAAACATACATACAGAGCTTCAAAATACATGAAGCAAAAACTGAATTACAAGGCGAAATAGAAAAATCTACAAATAAATTGGAGTTTTCAACAATCTTCTCACAATAATTGAAAGAAAAAGTAAGCAGAAAATAAGGACATAGAACACTTGAATAACACTGTCAACCACTCGACCTAATTGGTTTTTGTAGAACATTCCATCCATTAACAGCAGGATACACATTCTTTTCAATGGAATTGAATTGGAATTTTTACCACACATGGAATTTTTACCAAGATAGATCATATTCTGAGCCATAAATTGTCTCAATAAATGTAAAAGAATTCAGATCATACAAAGTATATTCTCTGAGCACAACGGAATTAAATTAGAAATCAATTACAAAAAGTTATCTGGAAAATCTCTAAATATTTGTAAATAAAATAACATCTAAATAATGCATGGGTCAAATAAGTAATCAAAAGGGAAATCAGAAAGTATTTTGAACTGAATAAAAATAAAAACATGGCATATCAAATTTATTTTAATAAATTTAACAATTTAGAAGAAATGAAAAAATTCCTAGAAAGACACAAACTACTAAAACTCACTGGAGGAGAAATAGATAACTTAAATAGCCCTATATGTATTTAAAAAATTTGTAGTTTAAAATCTTCCTACACCAAAACCTCAGGCCCAGATGGATACACTGGTGAATCTTACTAAACATTTAAGGAAGAAATAATACCAATTCTACACAAACTTTTCCAGAAAATTGAAGAGAAGAAAACCTTCCCAACTCATTCTATGAGGCTAGCATTTCCCTAATACTAAAATAAGACAAAGACATTATAAAAGAAAAAACTAAAAAGAAAACTACAAACCATTAGCCCTAATGAACATAGATGCAAAAATTCTTAACAAAATTTTAGCAAATTGAATCCAACTACTGTATATATAAAAAGAGTAATAAATACATGCTTACCAAATGGCATTTATCCTGAGGATGCAAGGTAAACAGTTGAAAAATCTATCAATGTGATTCACCCTATCAACAGACTAAAGATGACAAATTATAGGATCATCTCAAGAGATGCAGAAAAAGTGATTTGACAAAATTCAACATCCATTCATGATAAAACCTTTTGGCAAAATAGGAATTGAAGGGAATTTCCTCAACCTGATAAAAGGCATGTACAAAATTCATTCGGCTGACGTCATACTTAATGGTAAAAGAATGAATGTGTTCCCCTTAAGATTGGAAACAAGGCAAAAATGGACACTCAGCACTTCTATTCAATATCATACTGGATGGAGGTAACAGCCAGGCAGTAGGAGGGAGAAAGAAAAAAGGAAGGAAGGAAGGAAGGGAGGGAGGGAGGGAGGGAGGAAGGAAGAAAGAAAAGGCATCCAGATTTGAAAGAAAAAACTAAAACTATCTCTATTCACAGAAAATATGATTGTTTATGTAGAAAACCCCAAAGAATCCACAAATAAACTACTAGAACTAACAAGAAGCATGTTTATCAAGGTCACAGAATGTAAGTTTGATATAGAAAAATCAATTGTATTTCTATATATTAGCATGAACAATTAAAAATTAAAATTTTAAGAAGTTCCATTTACAACTTCATAAAAATACCTGAAATAGGTATAATCTAACAAAATATGTACAAGATCTGTATGCTGAAAACCATAAAACACTGATGAAAGAAATCAAAGAGAACCAAATAAATGGTGAGATATTACCATATTCGTTGATTGAAAGACTCAATTGTTAGTCAATTTCCCCTACTATCAACTAATGTATAGATTCAACGTAATCCCAATCAAAATCCCAGCAAGACTTTTCATAGAAAATGACAGAGTGAGTCTAAAATTTATATGCAAAGGCAAAGGAACTGGAATAACCAAAACAATTTAAAAAAAACAAAGGTGAAGGACTTGTACTACCTGATCTCAAGACTCTCTGGAAAGCCACTCTCATCAAAATAGTCTGGTATTGGTAAAAGGACAGATGTACAGAGCAATGGAACAGAACAGAGAGGTCAGAAATAAATCCACACATATATAGCAAATTGATTTTCAACAAAGACATAAAGGTGATTCAATGCAGAAAGATAGTCTTTTCAACAAGTAGCGCTAGAACAACTGGATAGACACATACAAAACATGAAAACAAACTCAACTTGACCCATTCCTCTCACCACATGAAATATTAACTTAAAATGGATCATAGATCTCAATGTAAAATCCCAAACCATAAAAATTCTGTAAGAAAAATGGGAAAAATCTTCGGGACCTTGGATTAGGCAAAGAGTTCTTAGATACGATACCAAAAGCACAATCTATAAAAGAAAAATTCAATAAACTGGACTTTATCAAAATGAAGAATTTTTGTTTCCTGAAAAATGTTGTAAGAATGAAAAGATAAACTATAGACTGGAATTAAATATTGCAAGTCACATATCTGATAAAGGATATATATATATCCAGAATATATAAAGAACTTTCAAAACTCAATAGCAAGAAAACAAACCACCCAATAAAAAAAAAATAGGCAAAAGACACTTTATCCAAAAAGATATATAGATGGTAAATAAGCACGTGGAAAAATGCCAAACATCATTAATCATTACAGAAATGCAAACTAAAACCATAATGAGATACCACTACGTTATCTATGTATCTATGATACATACCTATCACAATGGCTAAAACAAAATAAAAAAATTAAACCTAAAAATAGTAACTGTTGACAAGACTGCAGAGCAACTGGAATGCTCATATATTGATGGTGGGAATGCAAATGGTAAAACCACTTTGCAAAACAGTTTAGCAGTTGCTTGTAAAGTTAGACACTTTCCATAAAACCCAATAATCCCAAGACAAGTTATTAAGTAGAATGAAAATTATATTCTCATAAAAATCTGGACATGAATGTTCTGAGTGGCTTTATCATAATCACTCAAAAACGGAGGCAATCCAAATGTCACTCAACTGGAGAAAAGATAAACTGTGATACCTCTATACAATGGAATACTACTCAGCAATAAAAAGAAATGAACTGATACACCTAGCAACATGAATGAATCTCACATATATTATGGTAAGTAAAAGAAACCAGGCTCAAAAGGTTGCAAACTGTATGATTCCACTTATATGACATTCTAGAAAAGGCAAAACTATAGGGACAGAAAACAGATCAGAACTTGTCAAAGTCTTAGGTAAGAGAGGGGAGGTTTTGGTGGGTGATAGATCTTTCATATCTTGATTGTGGTGACGGTACAACCACTGTTTGTGTTTGTCAAAACTTGTAGAACTGTATACCAAAAAGGAGAAACTTTACTGCATGTAAATTATACTTTTAAAAAAGTGAAAGAAAATAAGTGCCTGCCTCTAGGCAGCAGACTGGGGAGGAAAAAAAAATAACTACTAATATTTTTTTCTATTAGCTCTATTTGATCTTTATATATGCACGTTTTTTTTTATTGTGGTAAAAATCATATAACCTAAAATTTACCAACTTAATCACAAAGTATATTCATATTGTAAAACAGATCTCCAGAACTTCTTCATCTTGCAAATCTGAAACTATACCCATTAAACAGCTCCTTTTTGTCCCTTCCTCCCAGCCCCAGTGACCACCATTCTACTTTCTGTTTCTATGAATTTGACTACTTTAGCTACCTGTACATGTATTATTTTGATTTAAAATATTTAAAGTAAAAGCAAAGAAAAAAAAAGCTATTAAAAAAGTTATAATACAAAGACTTGAATACTTTCATTGAAGTGACCTAAAAATGCCTATTTTATAACTAATTGCTCTATAATCATATGAAATGTATTACTGGGTTTGAATTTTAAACTATAATTTTGCTTTGTTCTTAAAGCTGTAGAGTTTGTTGGTGATTAACCTGCCAGAGAACTAACTCAGCTGTATTGATAGTACAGGTTCCCTAAATCCCATATTAGTGTTAAAAGACAACAAATAAATACTTGCTTAGTGTGAGAATTTCAAAAACCCTAATGAAATGAAATTTAAATATAAACTTTTATTTAATTATACATATATATATTGCATAAGGCTCTCTGTAAATATTTTTCTGTATATTTTCCTCTAAACATTTACGATTAGTTTTAAATCATTGTTACAATTCTAGAAACAATTTCTAGTTCTCCCATATCTGTCTGTACATGCCTCTATTTCTTTGCCTTATTTAACATAACTACTAATTCCAAAAAAATGCCCATATGCTAAAAACACTCAATGCCTTTAAGCAATAGGATTCAAATAGTTAACATTCCTTTTTTTTATTTTATCTTCATGAAAATAATAAGCTTCTCAAAGCCAAATTTCCTTATAAATTACGACTTGTGCTTAACAGTGGTAGATTATGAAAATCAGGAGCCACGGGCAAAAAGGGCATCACAGATTTAGAAGCCAAATGGTATTCTATATAAAACATCTGAAGAAGAGCAATTTGTCCTGATTGTGATTTTCTGCTTCAAGAATCTCATGCAAGTCTCCTACCAAAAATGACTACTATTTCTATTTTACTTTTGCATAGCTATGGAAAATGGATGCTTCAAGCTCTTCTTTTACTTTTTAAAAGTAACTAGCTACTTTAAGCTAATTTTTCATGTTAAATTCCAGAAGACAACAATGATAAGCAATATAGAAAGAAAAGCCAGTAGGATCTAGACTAACCATTGTTCTATGCATACAGAACCTGTAAGGATCATTAGAGTTGGTCCTTGGGTGATCCTAAAACAATCAGAGGAAGCTCAACTCAACAGAGTTATTTACAAAGGTGAAGATAAATTCAAGAGTATTATACAGCTACTCAACTTCTAATGCAGTACAGACTAACTGGAAAAGATTAACAAACTGGAAAAGATAACTAACTCGGTGTGTGCTACGGGCACAGTGAGTGTTTAATAAAAACCTTCTGCTTTGATCAAGGGACACATTTCCATATTATCGTCTCTCTGGATTCCAGCTCTGTGACTTCAGTGGGGCCTGAAAGTTTCTTTAATTGATCTACTCAGAATTTTAGAGCTGCATGGACCTTAGAAATCATGTAGTTCTAACTTGCGTATTCTGTAGGTTTCGAAATGGAAGCTCAAAGATATTGCATGTTTTGTCCAGGGCTTATCTAATTAATTACGATGGGGCACAGAACCAATTTCTAATTCCTCTAGACATGGAGACCAGGAATTCCAGATCCACATCTACGGATCTAAACTAAGGAATATTAGAGCTGGAAGAGGAGAGAGATCATAAAGTAGAGATCCCTCCTCTTGATCTTAATGGAAAGTTAGTAATCATCAAAAGCGGCCCATTTTACAGATGAAGATACGAGCTGGGAGTCTGTGTGGAGACCAAAGCCCTCAGAGACCCATGCTGCGTATGAGCCAGGCAGCCTGGCTGCAGGGTTTCTAGGCCTTGTCCTGAGTAGAGGTGTTGAGCTCTTGGTGAAAGCTGGCCCTCTAGAGCTTCGTGTTATGAGATTATGATGCTGGAGAGGCTGATGGGCACTCAGATCAGTCCCAGTGCCAGCAAGTTCCAGTCTGAGAAGGTGCTTTACAGCCACTGGAAGGAGGTCCTGGTGGTGAAGGAGCCTCACCACAGACACACAGACAGACCGCTGACAGGCACATTACTCTGTGAACGTGGCTAAGCCAGATTTTCAAACCATGCTTTCATAAGCTCTGGTGGTTCCTTGGAGAGCCCTCAAGAGCTGTGAGGAGAAGGGCCAAAGGGAATCCAAGTGGACCAGAGAGAATGATGCTCACTCATAAAGAAGGAAAGCAGGCTGTGTCCCCAACGCTGTGGTCAGGAATAAGAGGAGAAAATCGCCTTCACCAGAGATCACTCTGAGAACCTCTGTGGCTTCCCAGTACAGTCCCCACAGATCTTGACTCTTACTGGTCATCACCTGGGATCTCCTTCCCACTCTTACCCAGACTGTGATTCTGACATTGCTATGTTCTCTGTAATTCACAATTAAGTATGAGTAAGAAGATGACATACTGAAAATAATAAAGTACTGAGTGGTGTTACTAAGGTCAATGGAGTGGGAAATATAAATTTACAATGATCATTAGGGTCACTTTTTAGTATTTAAACTTGCTGCCAACTACAGTAAAAGAAATGGTCACTGTAATACATCTTAGCTAGAAGGATACAAACCAGAATAAAAAACTTTTCTATAGATTAGCTCTTCAGGCATTCCTTCCTTCACTTATTCATATTTATTCAACACTGAGCACCCATGAAAGGCCAGGAACTTCAGGATTAGCACTAAAATTATCAAGATGAACAAGACACAGTCCTTGCTTTCAGTCACCCCGGGGCAGTGGCAGAGGGTGGGGGAGAGGAAGACATGTGACATCTGTATCATTTGGGTATATAAAAAGAATGTTGGTTAGCAGAAAGAAGCCAGGGGACGTTTCCAAGAGCAGAAGACTCTGCCTCTGGGCCTTGAAAACAAGAAGGAGTTGTCCAGTCGGACTACAAAGCACAAAGAGCATGAGAACACACCACGAAAAGGGACTGGCCAGGCAAAACCAGCATGAAGCGGCATGCTGAGTTCAGACACTTACCAGTAGTTGAGTGTGGCTAGGGAGTAGGAAGTTGGGGGTTAGTGGTGGGAGGTGTAGAGAGAAGGAAAAATGGTTGAACACAGGCTGGGGTCTCATAGGCCCTGTGATGGAGACTAGACTTTAGTCTGAGGGCAACAGGGGTCCACATAAAAGGGTTTTAAGCAGGCAAGTGATGTAATGGGTTTTGTGTTTTAGCAAGGTCACCCAGACCACAATGTTCAAGACTAAAGGAGATGGGACTTGGAGTAAAAGGAAGGAGACAGTGAGGGCCAGAACCAAGGAGGGTAAAGGAGACAGAGAGAAAAGGGGGATAAATTCAAAGGATATTTGGGAGATTGAACTGACAGGACTGGCTTGTGTGAGGTAAGGGAGGCAGGAATACTCCCAGGCTTCTGGATTAAGTGAATGGCTGGAAGGTGATGCCGCTCACCAGGATGACACTGCAGTTAGGGAGAGGAACTGGTTCTGGGAAATGACACTGATAGGACACCCTAGGCAGTGGAAAATATGGTTTTGGAACTTAGGAGAGATGTGGCTTGAGAAAAATATTTGTACGTTGTTAGGTAACAGTAAATAGCTGTGGGAATGGTGAGATGACCTCAGGAATGTATAAGGGAAAGAGATGGTGGAGCTGAGAGGTCGCATGCCATTGGGGCAGCCATTCAGCATGGCAAAGACCCCTGAGTTTTCCTTGGCTCTAGTGGACACCACAGAAGGTAGCTAGGCTTGAGCCCTTTAGTAAGAACTTTATCTGGGAGAGTAGCGTACTGGATTAGGAAATCAAGAAGCAAGAGGATGAAGGTGATTTGACTGTGGAGGGGGTGGGGAATAAAGAGATCAGGTCAATCTCCAGTGCCAAGGGTTCTCCAAACAACCACCAAGTGTGTCCTATGCGAGAGCCCACATGTGAATGGCGGCCTCACAGAAAGAGCCAACGGTCAGTCAGACAGAGACAGACAGAAAAGCAGCTACAACCAACACACAGACGTGAGATACTGCAGCAGCTGACACACAGAGACTTCTGCCTCTCTGTTCTTCCTACCCACCCAATGCTAGTGCACTACTTACTGAGAAGAGAAGGGGAAGCACGTGAGAGCCCAACAATATCCTGCCCCCAAGGTGCCAGGATCCAGACTAAGTTTTGTTTGTTTGTTTGTTTTTACTTTTAGGGTTGCGAATGGGCAGAGAAGAGAGCTTTGAATCTGACATGAAAGTCCAGCCTCAACATGAGAAGAACTGAGTTTTAAAACACCGTGACTGTTTAAATAACCAAAATTTACTGGAAAATGATGGAAATGGGTTGACGTGCTGATAAGGAAGCCTGCTACCAGTGTGAAAGGGAGATTCAACAGGACAATTAGTAGCACTTATTAGAAGAAATAAAACCAAACCATCACATGTTTATTCTCCCCGGTGAGTTGAGACACCTCAGTAAATAGTTATGGAGAGGATCCAGAAGAATGCAGCATAAAACCACCAGCTGAGGGTCAACTGGAAGATGAGGCCATGTCCTGGAAGGGTCTGGCAAGAACTACGTGTGCTACACAGGAAGTAGCCTCTTACCTGTGGGGCCTGTTGGGGCTACCACACGTCCACACAAATCACAAACATAACAGCCATTATGGCTGACTAAGGAAAGCACTGCAAGCTCTGAGCTAAGGACACTTCTGTGTTTTCTCTCTCCTGATATCTCAGCTCCACATCAAGGGAGTCGTTCAAGGAAGGGAGAAGGGAGCTGATAGATATGGGAACAGATCAAGACTTCCCATCTCTCTTCCACACTGCTGGAGACACAAGCTTAGCTTGAGTTGCCAGAAGAGGAAAGCTTTGAAGTAAATACAAAACAAAGTTATTAAATAATAGAACTAAGTCTTAAGAAGCAAAATGAGGCTGTTTAAGTAACCAAAAGTAATTAAAAAGTTATAGAACTTAAGTGAGATATTGTGAAGCAGCCCCATTATATCACAAAAAAGAGGGGTTTCCAAAGAGCAAAGTTGGTAGCAATTATTAGAAAAATAAAACTGCTGCATATTCATACCCGCCCAAAATAAAGACTTCTCAATAAACTGGTTATACATGCATTTCCTTATTTAATCCTTACAACAACTCTGAGGTAGCAGGTACCCTTATTTTCTTCGTTTAATTAAAGAAAAGAAAACTGAGCCTTAGAGTGGCCAACTTGCCCAAGGTAACATAATGCTTAAATAAATAACAGAGCCAAGATCCAAACTCAAGTCAGTTGACTCTAGTTTAGAGCATGACTCAAGTACCAAACAGAACCAAAGTGGGCTGTTTCTAGACACCTCAGAAATGCACAATTCAATTCATTTAGTAAAAAACTGATGCCTGTCCTTAAAATAGTAAATGTTACCTATAGTCATTATGGTTATACATATTGGGACAACTTATATCCTAAATATACTGATTTATCAGACTATTAGACATGTGTTTCTAATGAAAAAAAATCTCAAATGAATATCTTTTAATTTTAACAGTTTTGTAATTGGTTTAAAGGTAAAGTTAAAACACAAAATGATTCACCCAATTTAGTCTAATGTAGAAAAATTAAATTCCTCATTCCATTACACAAATTAAATACTACATATATATATACATATATATATTTTTTTTTTGGTGAGGAAGATCAACCCTGAACGAACATCTGATACCAATCCTCCTCTTTTTTCTGAGGAAGACTGGCCCTGAGCTAACATCTGTGCCCATCTTCCTCTACTTTATATGGGATGCTGCTACAGCATGGCTCGACAAGCAGTGGATTGGTGTGCGCCCGGGATCCGAACCAGCGAACCCCAGGCCGCTGCAGCGGAGCAAGTGCACTCAACCACTTGCGCCACCGGGCCAGCCCTAAATACTACATATATTTAAAAATTCAATCATATTATTTTGAATAAAACAGGATTTTTTGCAAAAGCCATTACAAGGTATCAGTTACAAGGCATATGTCTTATCATCTATTACCCCAAGTTAAGATAATTCTGCACAAATTACATAAAATTGAATATTTCAAATACATATTGTGAGTAAAAAAAGAATTATGAACAACTATGCCTTTAGTAAATGGAGGAGGCGAGGACCAATTAGGATATAGTAAGAGATTTTAAAAAGCAAGATTCTTAATTAATCAGGATAACTAAGTTAAATAAAGAATTAACCTGTTTTAACACTGCATTACGCTTGGGACAATAAAAGATTTTTTTTAATGAAGTATTGAAAGCACACAAAATATATGTAATATATATGTAAGTTATGAAGCATAAGAGTAGAACAAACATCCACAAACTCATCCCCAAACTGAGAACCTGACCACTACCACTGAAACCCCTGCATGCTCCTCCCTGCTCCCCCAAACCCGCACCAAGGGCAACTCTTCCCCAACCGGATGTGTTAAAAGTCATCCCATCTATTTACTTACTATGTTTAACCCCCCCCCGGGGGGGGTGTTTACTGTTTTATTTACCAGTGTGTTCCAAGCACCTAGATCAGAGCCTAGTATGTGGTAAGTGCTCAATATAGTGTTACTGAATGAAGGAAAACGAACAGTAATGATAATCACAATGTTAATAATAGCAGCACACACATAATTACATTTATTATTTGCCGGTCCCTATTCTAAGCCCCTTACATATATTAACTCATTCAATCCCCTCAACAACTCTCTCATCTAGGTACCATTACTATCCTCATTTATATAGATGAGGAAACTGAGGCACAAAGGAGTTATGTGACTCGATCAAGGCCATACTCATCACCACTATGAGAAGCAAAAAATATTTCTGCAATCTCAACATAACAGATGCCATCACATTTTGGTAATTCTCAGTTTCTTGAAAGACTGGTTACCACTGGAATATTGAAATAGCTGAAAAAGTGATGAAAATCCAAAAAAATTTATATTGAGCACCCGTTCTGTGCCAAGCACTGGAGATTCAGTAGTGAACAAAATCTTTGCCCTCTTGGAACCTACATTCAAGTGGGGGTTAAAAAAGTAAACAAGACAAACAAGCAAATACATAGCATGTGAGACAGTGACAGTACTGAGGAGACAAGTTAAAGAGTGGAGGGATATACAGTATTAGAAAAGGTAAAATTTCCAATAAAATCATCAAGGAAGGCCCTCCCTGAGAAAGTGAATTTTGAGTAAAGACCTGAAAGAAATGAAGGAATTAGTCATGAAAGAGCTTTTCAAGTAGAAAGAATAGGAGAAGACATTGCTCATCTGATATTCAAGAGTCCCAACAAAGTCAAGCCATCATGAAGCATCACAGGAACATGCAGTAAGCAATATATGAAGCAAGAGATCACCCTTGCTTTGGTATCTTGGTATTCCGAAAGACTCCTCTTTTCTTTGGGTGGAGAAGAACATTTCCCGAAATCAGAATTCTGAGTCACAGTGCATTTAAGAAGCACTGCAGTGCGTTTAACAGCAATGCAGCAGTAGGGATTACATACCACCTTGTATTCTCCTAAACTAGTCTCTTCAAAGATTATTTTGGAGTGCTTTTTACCTTCCAATAAAAACTCAAAATCTTTTCCTGTCTGGAAGAATAAACAAGTGATGTCCTTCTGTAGAATCATCTGCCCTACAAAGTTCAAGCACTAGATATGCAATGACAGCTCTTTTCTCAGTTTTGGTTTGGAAAGTTTCATGAAGCCAGGAGAATCTCACAGGAAATTCACTTTCTTCTGCTACAAAGAAGTTTAAAGCTACTTCTGACTAAATATAGTGGATTGAACACACTCATCTATCTTTGTTTCTTCCTACAAACCACGAAAGAGAGAGAGAATCTAGTTTTAAACACACAAGGATAGAGTAAATAGGAGAGACATCAATTTCATCAGCTTTGGGGACTGGAAAAAAAGATGGTAATTCATCAAGCTGAAACCTAAGCAAGCAGTAAAGTCCAGAAGACAGTTGATACACACTGAAGAACCCTATACTTTTAAACCACATGCTTCTCAAAGTGCATGGTGCAGGAGACATGAGAGTCTGTATCAACACAGACCCTTATCCCCACCCCAATCTTACACGACTGAATAACTGAGCAAGGACTAACCATCCCCTAATATAACCAACACTCAGAAAAAAGGAACCTGGAGGAAACAGAGACAGCGTAGGGAAATGAAGAAACTTTAAAGATCCTAACAGATCACATGGTTAAAATACTAGGAGGAAGGAGAGGAAGAGCACAACAATAGAACCCCGAAAAGAGCTCTTGGATTGAAAACTGAAAAATTGATATTATTAGAGCACAAGTAAAAATTCACTAGAATGAATGGAAATTAAAGTTAAAGAAATATATCAGAACTACAATAAAATACCAAAGAGGGAAAAAATAGAAAAGAAAAGAAAGAACAGCAGTTTAGAAGGGCCAATATCTGAATGACAGAAGTTCAGGACACAGAACAGAGAATATGGAACAGAGGAAAGCATCATAAAATAATCCAAGAAAATTTCCTGGAACTACAGATTATACTTTTTTAAATTAAAAGAGCCCATCAAGTACAATCTGTTCTGTTATAAAGCTTGTTTGGAAAACGCAAATTTGTCCCAACACAATGTATACATTAGAGAACAATTTGAGCATAATTCACATTTCACATTTTGTTTATGCTTATGTCTTCAAGAAATACTAGGTGAATACAGGAAACTGTAGCCAGGTGAACCAAGCCCCACAGAAAAACACAAACACACATACATCCTGAACATATACCAGCTACATCAGTTCACCACGTTTGTTATCCCATAAGATTACATTTGCTCTTCTCTTGCAAATGTTAACTTTTTTATATAAGAAAGCACTCATTCAACATCCCAAACATGTCTAATCGCCCTGGTTCAAAAACACCAAGCAGCGCATGCAAAAGAAAAGCTTTAAAGCATTCAGGAGAAGCTAAAAATAAGGCGTTTTGAAAGAAACGAGAGATCATGTGATATCTCCAGAACAACAGGCATAAAGGAATCCACGCTGTGGACCGTCAAAGATAACAGGAAAATAAAAGAAACATCTATGGCCAGAGGAACTTCAAGTGCTGTGAAGTCAGTAAGAACAAGTTCTAAAGAAATAGAAGAAATGGAAAGATTGTTGAGTGTATAGATTGAAGAGCAAATAGCAGGGGAAAAAAAAACAACAACAGGAACAACCTTTCTCACAATGAAAGCAAAAGCACTATCTACACCATAAGAAGACCTTAAATGGAAATTGCCAAATCCTGCAGAAGTTGCTTCTTTTAGTGTTAGTAATGGCTAGTTTAGTAGTTTCAAACATCTCTATAACTTCCAAAGCCTTCAGCTGTTGGGTGAAGCAGAGTGCAGATGAGAAAACTGCCAAGACTTTCCAGCAGTGATACAGAAGTTAATTGAAGAAGGGGGCTATACAGTGGATCAAATTTTCAATTCTGATGAAACAGCTATCTATTATAAATGCATATATTTGATCTAAGTCCACTGACACTGTTTTATATTATTGGATGGACTTAGAAAATCAAGTTTCCAAGAATTTCAAAGTCTACTTATATCAAAATAGAAAAAGTTCTAGGATCTACTTTCACTTTTTACACAGATCAGTGAAGGTTTTGATTATTTCTGAGTCACTATATTCTATCAAATTTGACCATCCTAATGTTTCTCACAAAGATTCTGAAATCAGCAAAAGTTCTCTTAATAGCATGATTCTATATGGCCTAAGAGAGGTAAGCCAAAACGATGTTGACTTATCTTTTTAATTCCAATTAAATTAAGGGCCACCTCTAAACAACCCTTAAAAGCACCTTAAAAGCACCTATGATGTTATTTTAGTCATTTAAGTCCAGATACACAATTGTAAAACTCAAAGTCTATCTACTCCCTGATCAGTATTGACTTTTTAATGTAGTTTTAAAGAGTAATAGTCAGAATTTGAGCTTTGGATTTAGACTTTTAATTTCCAAAAATCATTTCTTTATAAGTAAAATGGAGAGAGAACACAAGGAAAGAACCTAGCATTTCCCACAGCAATAAGGTGAGTAATAAAGGTTATGACCCTGGGCTCTGAACTACTTGGTTTCAGCCGTAACTGGGGTTAATCGAAAGAGGTTAGCACATTTTTCCACTTACTTTTTAAAGTAGAAAGTTTATTGAAAATGGCCTAATATAAACAGCATTGTTACAGATTATATCCAAAAGAAATTTTTTCAACTATGAGAATCACCTTATACAACTTGCTGTACTTTTCCCTAACACATAATAATTACCCCAAGAACCAATTCATAATAATCATCCCAAGAATCAATGAAGATTTCATTGTTTTGGTAAAAGGGAAACTCAAGTTTTACTTTAATCTCTGTGATATGATGAATTAGTTGAGAGAGTGATTCCGAATATTTTTGTTTTATATGTGTAAAGAAAATTCTTTCTTTTTTCCTCAACTATTTATTTGATGTCCCAAACTACGTTACGGTCCTGGTAACCTCCTTCATAGAGACATTCTCTGCCATCTTAGTCTCTCCTCTAGTAAAAGCTAAGAAGGGAAACTCCTCGTCAGCTTCTGTGTCTTCTTTTCCTGTGATCTGGGTATGTCTGTTGCTCTAGTAGGAAATCAAGTGACCTCACGCCCAGAATAAGGAAGGGGAGATATTCTTTCTTTCCCACCATAGCTCCCTTCCACAAACACTTATTGCACAAATATTTACTACAAATATTTATTTCATAAACATTTTGTGCCTGGCATTGAGCTAGTCAGTGGGCTTCTTTTGAGGAGTGAAACAGCCCTTCCTCTAAAAAGCTGGTAGAAATTTGTAAACAATGGTTTTTCTTAGCAGCAGCAGTGATATAACATCATCAGTTTTATCACAGAGCACTAGAAGAGATAGGTGTTTTCAGATTAAAAACTGCTTTCTTGTTACAAATTAAAGTTCAAAGAGAAAAATAAAGGCAAAACAAAACTTTTAAACCAAATTTAACTAGAAGAATAGAACATTTGTAGAAAAACTATGCACTAGGCAATGTAATAAGCACCCTACATATTATCTCATTTAATGGTCAAACTCACCTCTATTATCATCACATATACAGATGAGTAAACTGAGAGAGAATGGCAAAATTAATTTGTCCGCTGTCATACTGCTGGTAAATGGCAGACCTTGAATTTGAACTCACGTTTGTCTGGTTCAAAAAACTGATTTCTTTCCACTGTACTTAAATTATTTCTTTAGTGACTACCTGTGCTAAGCACTGTGATAGGTCCATGGTCCAGGAGGGGTGGTAGATTTGCAAACAATAATTATAGGGCAAAGTAATAAGTGTGATATCTTAGGTACGGCAGGTGCCAAGAGAGCACAGGAGAAGGTAACCAAGTAAAGGTGTGGGAGTGGTATTGTAGATGTTGGGTGGTCAGGAAACGCTTCACAAAGAAATTTTCTCCTAAATTAAATCTTTAAGAATAATCTTATGATCATTAGTTAGACCAGAGAAAGAGAAGAACATTTCGAGGAAAATGAACAAGGACAGCAAAGCATCTTTGTGGAAGGTGCCCAAAAAAGTAGGGACATCTGAAATAATTACAGAATGGTGGAAATGGAGGCAGAAGTATTCAGAGATCTTCCAGTTCCCAAAGATCTTGAACACACTGCTGAGGAATCTGAAATTTACCCCACAACACATAAGCCCCAGCCACTCAGAATACATACTGGTTGTAAACAGCCAGTTTAACCTAACTAGTGCAAACCAGCTAAATATCAACCCTGCTTATAGGAACTGGTAGCAGCCACTGAGGGGTTCACTGCAGGAGAGTGTTCTGGATGTTACAAAGGTAATTCCAGATACAGCATGGAGGCTGAACGGAAAAAGGACAAAAGCAGAGACTAGGAAGAAATTCTGTTAAAGGGTCTCTGCTGGGGAGGGGAGGAGGGATTTTAAAGGAAGCCAGGTCATCAAAATATAATCACGATTTCAAATGATTCTATCACTATAACAAATAAGTATACATATTACACAGAAACTGTTACACAATAAGAATAATCCAGACTGATGACTCCTAGATTGCTCACCTACATACACATAAGTGTTATTTCAGCAAAATAACGTGAACAATTACTATCATTTAACTAAGCATTTTGTTTTGCTCAAGTTATATAATACTAAACATTTATTTTACATACAAATATTTTTAGAAAGGTACTGGGTAGTAGAAAATATGGCTCTGCAAACTCTACATCACATTGACCTTATTTAATCTCTTTTATGGAAAATAAAAGCAGGCTTTGTACAACAAAAGAAAGTAGTAATGAAAGCTTTCTGAGTCCTTCTTTGTGGTCATCTTATAGCAAATGTTCAAGACATACTTTCTTTGTGGCCCATACTACTTTTAGTTAGTCATCTACTCTAATAAATCATTTACAAGGCTGCAAATGCAATCATTTACAAGGCTGCAAATGTACTTGACAAGTACAGCACAAAAATCCAAACAAAAACAAACCCTATAAAATATAAAGATATATAAATAGAATTTAAAAGTCTATTATCATGAGACACTAAATATTAGAAGCTACTCTACTTATGGTATTTATCTGGGTGTTTAAAGTACTTGATATAGACACTTTCCATATCAAAAGAGGACATAAAAAATTTAGAGAGAACCCCAAAAAGACAAAAAATAATTTAAGAAGTTATAAAACTAGAGTAGAAGAGAATAAGGAACAGGAAAAGAAACTAACACAATATTAACGTCAGGTCCATTAAGATGGTGAATGTATCTGGAAATAGTTAAAAACTCTGTTTACTTACCTGTGAAAAGTAAAGCTTATGTATAAAATATATAATGTATAAAAAGCAAGCTAATGTACAATTATAAATAAGATTTTAAATGCATGTTACACTTATTAAGAGCTTGAAAAATTTTTAAAATAATTTAAATCATGCCACTCTTTTCAGTGAAAGAGATTCACTTAATAATTTTAGTCCTTCCCTGTACTAATTCTAATTCTGAAATTAAAACTAAAGTTGATCACATAAGAATATAGTGCACATAAGTTTCTCAAGTATTTGACCAAAGGGGTCAACTTTATTTGACAAAGTAACAAAAACAGACATCACCATTTGTGTATAGTATAAGGAAAAAAGTATAAAAGGATGTAAAAACTATATGTGACTTCCTAAAATTATGGAATTTCAGTTAAAAGGTTCATGGAAATTTCTTTAAAGTACAGTAGTAACCTAACATCTATAAATCAAATTCAGCTCCTCTGACATAGTCACACACTTCTCACACACCCGTATTAACCTTCAGTGTGTCCAGAATTATACAAAACGCAGCTCTAGCTAAACCACCACTTGTGACTGGTGGCACTCCCAACTCCGAACTAGAAGTCAGGGCGGCGAAACAGCCCCTGTGTAAAACACTATGCACTTGGACTCAGAGATGGTCAATGGGAATAAATTCAGATTAACTATTGAATTTCATTAGGAAGCCCGTATAAAGAAAGCAGTTCTCTCTTTCAAGGTGACCTTTGAAAATAAATGTCTAAATCCTTAAATGTGTGGCATTTGATTAGAGGACTTCATGAAAAAATTATATTTGCAAATTTATATTCATTTGCTCTTAAGATATAATAAAGGAGAAAAAGTTTAAAAGATTCCTTACCTGAAATCGAATCATAGTAATTGTCAAAGAACAATGCCAGAATCATGAAAGAAAAAAAAAAAAGAAAAATCAGTAATTTTCCATACTGTTTTCTGTACCCATAATTGCGTTATTTTACATGTATGTACACAGCTTACATTTTCGTATACTCAAGAATATATTGGCAGATTTAAAATGCTTAGCTATGCATAAAGAGGGTACTCCATCCCTGCTAAATCAAATTTTAGAGAAAATTAAGTATAACTGTTATATTTTATAATCTCATATTTGGATACAAAAGAAACTAGGGAGTTATTTATAGTCACTAAAAAATAAGAGAAACTAAGCAACAGAGAAAATATTTATATAATGTTAAGTGAACAAAAAGATATAAACTATACATATCCTATGATGACAACTATACAAATGAATGCATGTATGCAGTCACCAGCCTTCAAGATGGCCCCCAGTGATCCTCCCCTCTGTTATTCATTCACACCCTTGTATGGTTCCCTCCCACGGTCAGTAGTGCTGACCTGAGGAAAATGCTGCACAATGATGGTGTGTAACTTCTAAAACTAAGTCACAAGGCTTCTGCCTTACTCTCTCTGATCACTCTCTCTAGGAGAAGCCATGTCATGAAGACCCTCATGCAGCCCTGTGGAGAGCTCCACATAGCAAGGAACTGAGGGGCACCCTGCCAACAGCTAGCATCAACTTGCCAACCATGTGAGTGAGCCATCTTGGAAGTGGATCCTTCAGCCCAGCGTCCAGCCTTCAGAGGACTGTGGCCCTGGCTGACACCTTGACTGTAACCTCATGAGAGACTCTGAGCCAGAACCATCCAGCTAAGCCAATCCGACTTCCTGACTCTCAAAAACTGAGTAAGATAATGTTTGTTGTTGTGTAAGCCACTAAATTTTAGGGTAATTTGTTATAGCAAAAGAGAACCAATAGAATATATATTTCAAAAGGCCATGTAATAATAATAATAGTATTAGAGTGTGATTGTAGTAGAAGAGGATCAGGGGTGATTTCTTCCTCTACTTCCTAAACTTTCTGTATGGTTATGTCACTTTCATTGTTCCATTTTTAAAAAGCATATTCAATGCTCATCTCTCTAATCACTCCCACCATTTTTGTTAGAGAAGTTTTCATCTAAGTCATTCATTCATTCAACAAGTGCCTGCTAGGATGGCAAGTCAAAACAGTCACAGTCCCTGACCACATGGAGCTTATGTTCTAGTGGCAAAGAGAAGCCTTAATCGAGTCGTGTCACAAATTAGCCTAGGATTACAAATTGTGATATAGTCTTTTTTTGCTATAAGGTGTGTTTCTGGAAGGCAAATTAATTCATAAGTGATTAGGAAATGGAAAAATGATGTCACTATAACACAAAAGTTATGTTGGTTCATAGGGGTTTTTCCTACACAAGAGGAGCGGGAACAGCCAGTGAATTACAACCTTTAGCAAGAAAGGAAAGAGCCCTCAGCTCTGCAGCTATAGCAGCAGCAGGAGCCCTTTCATTTATTTGTATTTAACAAAACTTAAAAGCCAGCCTTCCAGCAGGAGTCTCCCCCAGCTCTGTGCTGCTTTCAGCTTATGCCAGGTTATCTGCCGTTTGTACCCAGCCTCACCACAGCCCCACTGGCTTAGAGCTCCATTTCCTTCTGCATTATCTTAGCACCCGCCGCCTCTGCTCAATTAAAATGTTCCTGGCATTTCACTCCACTTTTTCTTGTGTATTTTTAGTATCTACCATGTGAGCTCTCAGCTACATTGAGTGGGTACCAATTTTTTGTTTTCTCAGTACTCTGGTTACAAAGCTGCCTAAGTATTGGGTGGCTGGCCCCAACTCCATTTTCTCCATAAGCAGTCTTATTTTTTGAATGCAATTTTGCAAAATGAGAAGGTTTTTAGGAGCACGCATATCATGGTATAGAAGAAATGCCTGCACTATTAAGGAAAATTTTACAGTTCTAGGAGAGTGTCTAACAGAGGACCTTGACCTAATATGGGAATAGAATGTGCAAAGGTCTAAAGCAGAGACAGGAGGACAAGCAGAGTCTCCCAGGTAAAAACACAGGCTTAGGTAAGGTTTCTCTTTACCTCAAATAGTTTGCCAGACTAGGAAAGCTATATTCTCTTCAGATGGTTGAAGCATTCCTTTGTCTAATAGGACTGTGGCGAGGATGGGTGGGAGGTGGGAAGGATGTGACAATGATGAGACTGAGACTAATTCAGTGCTTCTCAACCTTGGCTGAACCTTAGAATCAAGTGAGAAGCTTTTCACAAATATAGATGCTCAGGCCTATCCTGATTTAACTAGTCTTGTGTGAGTCCTGAGCACTGGTAGGTTTTAAAAGTTCCCCAGGTGATTTCAATATGAAGCCTGGGCTAAGAATCACTAGACCAGAGCAAGACACCAGCAACAATCAAAGGATTAGAGAATAGGTCTCAGGAGGAATTAAAAAAACAAAAAACCCCACAAAACCTGATATTATTTATGCATTAAAAACATTTTGCAATTTGTAGTTAGTAAATAAGACTATATATTCATTTTCCCCAACAAAGGATATTTCTGAGGGCACAGGTAGGGCTGGAAATAAGCAGAGCCGGAGTGTAAGGCCCAAGACCAAGGAGCACTCATCTCGGCCTCTGGGTGAAGCAGCATGTAGGGCTGACAACTAAGGGCTAGGACCCAGGATCCTCAGTTCCACTGGGGAGTCAGAAAGGGGAGGAAGGGGGATGAGGGAGGCTGGAGGAATTTCCAGAGGGATTTAGGTAAGCTCTTCAAAAGGAGTTCGTGACCTAGGACATTGAAACAGTAGCACATAACATTTATAAACATGGCCATCTTTGGAAGGTCAACATAAAGGATAAAGATGTACAGAGTGGTTTAATGGAGGTAGAAAAACAGGTTGCAACAAAAGTTTTCAAACTTGGTGATCAGAGTTGCAAGAAGGGATATTACTAAAATACAGATTCCTGAGCCCAATGTCAAACATATGAATTAGAATCTCCAGAGGAAAGAAATGATAAATTAATACCAACAATAGCTGCTGCCACTTGTTCAGCATTTGCAATGTGCCAAGCAATCTTCTAAGCACTTTGTATGTATCATCTGATTTAGTTCCTGTAACAACCCTAATAGTTAACTGGGACACAGAGAAGTTAAGCAACTTGCCCATGGTAAAGGGTGGATCCAGGTTTCAAACCTATAGACCTACATGCAGTCTGTGCTCTTAACCATAACGTTCTGCATCCTTTAAAACACTCTCCCCATCCCCAATAAACCAAGTGATTTTGAGGATGCCAATATTTGAGAACCACTACGCTATGATCTTTCAAAGTTGCTTATAGCCATATCATTCTATGAAATCAGGCTCCAAATCAACAGTGTCTTCTATTATTGGGCTTTAAATCAAGTAGCATTATCTCCTTTATTATGTATGCTAACTGTACAGAAATAGTTTTACTATAGAAGAGGGGCTTGTGTTTAAGATTTCTGTCTCTGACAAAAATAGAAATTTTACATGACATACTTTTTAATTAACTGCACCTAGCAATTTGCTAAGTCTTGTCAATTCTTCCCTGATAATATCTCTGCCTTTTATTTCTTTTTCTATTCCTACTGCCGCCACGGTAATCCAGACCCATATCATAAGACTTCCAGATTATTGCCATATCATCCCAAATGGTCAATCTGGCCCCAATCTCTATCGAGCCGGATCCACGCAAATTCATCCTGTATACTGCTTCCACGCAAATTTTCTTAATTTTCTTACCTGTCACCCATTCAATTACAAGTCCTTTAATGATTACAGACTACCTATAGAATAAAACCCCAATTTTTAGTGTGGCATTCAAGGTCTGTAACTAACTGCCCCTTACCCATCTCTGACTTCTTTTTTAAAAAATTCAACTACAATGTATTTTTAATATAAAATTCCTTCCTCAAAACAAGAATTAAATACATCTTAAAACTACATTTAAAATAAGAAAAATACTTAAACTGTGGGCTAATTCTTTAAATCCTTTTAAGGAAATTCTAGCCATCTTGGAGTTAAATGTTCAAACTTGGTACCACTTCAAATGAGCTGCTTTTGCTAATAGTTCTTAAACTTTTTGCAGAACGTGTAGGAGGATGTTCTTAACACAGCTAAACTCTTGCATCTGATCTTTTAGGTAATCTCAAAGTTAGAGTTAATTTAGTTTCAGAGTGTACAGTTACACAAAAACTGCCCCAAGGCAACAGGGAGGGTTTAGGCTGCTTCTTAAAGCATGAATCTTTTATATAATTCACAAAACTAGTTTGCAAATCTTGAATAAGATTATTTTTAACATACAGTACCTTGCCAGGAGGGAAATGTATACATCCTAAAATTACAAGCTAGGGAAATTTATCCATATATTTTAGTCACGAAACTTTCACTTCCTCACCTACTATAAGTTAAAAAAAAAAAAAAAAAAAAAGTTGTGCTACCCAGGAGAACTAAGAAGAAAGGATCAAGTGTCTATGCTCTAATATCCATTTCAGGCGGAGCTAATTTATCAGCCATTTCCTGTGGCCTCTCTGGAGCTCTTATAAAAATTCTCCAATTATACCAGAAGGGCTGAATGAAAGAGGAGAGAAAAAACAAACCCCCCCCTCAGTGGACGATTACTATGGAGATAGGAAAGTGGTAGGTAGGTAGAGGAACATTTTAAAGAGCCAGAGAAACACAGAGTTGCTGTTGGAAACCATGTCCTCTTCCTCTCCCCTTCACCAGTAGAGCTCAACTACTGCTTTCTTAGTGCTTCCATGAGGGTTAAATTGGTTCTTCTGAAGTTTGATCCAATGAAGTCTATACATAATATCTTTTTAAAAATTAGAACAATATGCAAATAATTAATGAAGGAAACAAATCCAGAAGAAAAGGTCTCTATAGTCCAATCTTTTGTAACAGATTCAAAGAACAAATATAGACCTGGAAGTCATTATATGAGGTGAGGAAGGAAAGGCTCTGGCCAGAAAGCAGCACCATGAATGAACAAATGGAGAAGTCCAAGAGACTGAAGGTTTTACCTAACGCTTATTTTATCACCAATAAAGGTACAAATTGCCTTGGAACAGCTCTCCAAGGACCAGATCAGGAAAACAGAGTCATCAAGGAAATACATTTGTGCCTGGACACATCTTTTATAATCAATATTATCTCATTCATACAAATTATATACAATTCAGAGTCTCAAACATTATTATAGGAAAGATTTCTTAAAGTTGCTTCACAAGCAGTTACATTAGTCTCTAATGTTCCTCATAAATACAGAATCCTATTCCTCATGGTCTGGGGCTGCCTTTAGCAGAGTGGCCTTTGATGAAGAATTTTTAAGGCCTCATAGTTTATTTTCCTTCCCCCAAACAACCTGCCACAAAACCCTGTGGGAGAAAGCAATGTCTGCCTGCAATTGTTATTTAATTTTGCAGAAAGCAACCATGTTCTGCCACACCAGAGTCTGGCACTTGACATCATTCACTTCACTCTAATAGGAAAAAAATGTAGATAAACCAAAAGCAAGCTGACATCAGGCACAGCTTTTAAGAGCACAAGGTCCAGAGTCTCTGCTGGGACCAGTCCTCATTCCCTCCACATCACCCTTATCTATCACTTCATCTTAATCACAGTCCAATAACTGGTATTCAAATGGCTCATTGATAAAGGCTAAAATATATTCTTCTGCTTAAGAATTCAGGAAAGCATGGAATTTAGTTTTGAAAGTTTTCCATCAGAAAAGTTAAAATGTAAAAGTTCTGGCATACAAAATGCTTAACAGTTAACCACACAGAAAACTTAGATAACCAACGCTTTGCTGTACATCAAAGCAAAAAGCATCTACAAAAATACAATCCTGCCACCTTGTGGTACCTATTCAAAAGTACTTCACCACTTCATACTTTAAAACGAATTTTGATTTTTAAAAATGTGCTTATTTAGAAAAATATTAATCAAGATAATATAATGATTATTTCAAAATCTTAAATATTGATGTTAATGTTCACTAAAATTTATGGAAAGTTATTAAATTGTCAATGTTTGGTTTAATGAAATTGTTTCTACGGTCAAAACTAAATTCTCTCTTCAAATATAAGATGTAGAAAGGCAATTGTGAGCAATTGAAACCCTCAATAAATTCTTTGCATCAATTATGGATCACACTTTCCCTTCTGGTAGCTAAATAACAATCATGTTAAATAAATGGAACTACACAATTTTTATGGCCCACTAGATTGCATTGCTTGATCAACTTTAAATTATGAAGTAGGAATAAATGAAGTATGGCAAATTTCCACAGTACCTTTACTACATATATTTTATAATTCTTAAATTGTATAGATTCTTCAATGAACCTAAATAATTATTAAGTTTCTTAACATCACGATGACATAAAAAAGGTTAGTTTTAAAATAGTATATTAAAATACAGGACCACTGACATTTTCAGAGCACCATCTGTAACAATTAATTCCTTTTAGAAATTATTAAATGAAGACTAAGTCTCTTTTGACATATAAAGGATTGGAGGTTTATTCTGTGAAATATGAACACCAATTATAGACAAATATGATGATGGTACTACCAGGTTGAGCCATATGAAATTCTATATACGTAGGTCACAAACTGTTGAATTGCTCAATGTAATGACTAACATTTATGGAGAGCTTCCTATATAACTATGCTATGTACTTGACCTGATCTATCTCATTTAATAATCCTCATGTTCACCTTGTGGAGGAGGTATCATTATTATCCCCAATTTACCAAAAAAGTCCTTGAGGCTTAGAGGTCAAATAACCCGCCCTAAGTGAGAGAGCCTGTCTGCTTCCAGTTTCCAACTACCATATCCAATATGATAGACGTTCATATAGATAAAAATAGCGTATCTGCTTAAACGTTTCTGAAAAAGATAATTAATTAGATCTTTTGGTTAAATTTTTTTGTCTTTCTGTTAATGATGACTCTAAACAGCATTTATGTTGCCGCTACACTATTGAAACTTTCAGGAGAAAGGCCAGAGAGACTGTTGCATTTTTCTGTTCTACAGCATGATTTGAATTTACTTCTTTGATTTAACAAACACTGGTCATCTCTTTCATCTCACAACCCTACACTGTGCCTTCTCATTTTTCATATAAACCAGCATTTTTTACCTTACACGTCGGTATCAATCCCTCAGATACGCACAACCATTGGCTTGTCTGAGAACCTTCTATGTGTACCAGCTGCTGAGGACAAAAACATGAAAAGCCATAGTCTTTACCCTCAAAAATTTATATTTTAGTAGGAGATACACAAAGAAACACTATAATGCTAAGTATTTCAAGACAAGTGTACAGAGAGTATACGGACTTTGAGAAGGCAGCTAATTTTGTTTTGAGGTATCTATTTTTGTCTATCCATCTTCAAAATCACTCTTCAAATAAGCTCCACATTTAATTGTGCAGCTTTGCTAAGTGTTTATTTTTATAGTATAAAGTCTCGTACTACAAAGAGTCGAGATTGGTACTAACAGAAACAAGTACAAAACAAAAAGTTTTATCAGGATAATGATTATGCAAATACTTTTACAATCTTTTATTTTTTCTGTCCATAAGTTAAAATGTCCAAATAATCTACTAAACGGCTACAAGAGAAACAGGGTATCAGTATTACCTATAATCTCCATAAGTAAATTCAGAAAAATAGAAGATTAAATAAAATTCAAGAAACAAAGATTTGCAAGCCTGTTTGCTTTAAATTTCATTGTTTTTGTTTTAACTAAGTGCCACCTTTTAAATCTCTATCATGGCCCTTTCTTTACTCTGTTTCCCCTTTCAGCTTTCTTAATAAAATAAATAGCTTTTCTTAATTTTCTCCCTAAATGTCCCTAAAATTGAACATACATTCCTCTAGAAAAGCTTCTTCACTCAGACTGGATCTACTACCAGATTTTAAATTGCCAATAAAATATGATGTCAGTTAAATACACACACATATATATGTATACACACACACATATATGTATACACACACACATACACATATTGTATACTATATTATATATTTTAAATTTACATATAGTTACATTTTTATATATTATAATCACATACATATGATATATATAATTTTTCCTTCTTCCAATGCAATGTAGATGGATTTGAAGGGGATTTTTCCCTTCTAATTTCTTATATCTTCCAAATTTCTTATTAAATTTCTAATTAAATCTTTAAAGAGTATATATTACTTTATAGTGAAAAATTATTTACACTAATTCATTCAACCAATATTTATTGAGCATACTTTATATGTACTACATACATATAAAAAGTACAAAATCGGGAGCTAAAAGACTAGGACCTACTCTGACTGACTAGCTGTGCTTCCATAAGTAACAATCTGTTGACTTCAATTTCTTCACTTGTAAAATAAGGATAAAAATATTTGCCTTACCTCCCTCACAAGTTATTCCAAAGATCCCAATGAGACAATACATGTAAATGCAATGATAAAGCATTAAGTTATTTCTAAAGCCAATAATCAGAGAGGTAAGATATATTACAAAACAGGTGGGCAAATAAGATTAATTGGGGTGAAATTTATCCTATAATATTTTCAATTAAACATTAATTTCAGTGGAATATTTATTTGTGAACAATAAATTCTATTGGGTTTAACAAAAGTGTATCTTTTTTAAATCATCACAAGCCAGTTCAAAACAAAATTACATCTTAACCACGCCTGGGTGTCTATTTGTCAACAACTAAAATCTAAGTTATTTCAATGATCTTTTAAAAAACGATCTTTTAATTTGCAGCTATATTGTTATAAAAACAAACATTATTTGACCATTAGCAATCAGATATTAAATGATCTCTTAGTTCCCTTACTGCTCTAAAATTATATGATTATTTTGTTAGAAAGTTTACAAATACTTCAGGAACTCATAAATCGAAAATAAATTAAAATTTGTTTTGAATGGATTCATTAGTTTTTCACTAAAAATAATTCAAAACCTTTGCCATCATATACAAGGGTTAATTTACGCGAAAAGCTTATTTCTCCTTCAAGACTCAAGAATTTTCATTTTTGCTAAGCAGAATAGTTCTCATTTGCAATTTCAGCTCTAATGTATATCTTTTATTCAAATTGTTAATATTCATGAATCTACAGAAAATAATTGTAAAGACTTAAAAGTTTATTTATCCATTATCCTTTTGCTTCACCTCCCTTTAAATAAAACTAACTATAATCTATGTCTTTTTATAGTAAGCTAAATACAAAATTCCTATAATTATTTTCTATAATTTTAAGCCAATTAATAGCTCATTTTGAAACTTAAATGGTTTTTTTCTGGTGAGGAAGATTGGCCTTGGGCTAACATCTGTTGCCAATTTTTCTCTTCTTTTTTTTTGCTTGAAGAAGACAGTCCCTGAGCTAACATCTGTGCCAGTCTTCCCCTATTTTGTATGTGGGACGCTGCCACAGCATGGCTTGATGAGCAGCGTGTAGGTCCGTGACGACGAACCCCAGGCTGCTGAAGTGAAGCACGCAAACTTAACCACTATACCACCGAGTGGGCCCCTAAAGTTATAATTCTAAATTAATTCTTAATTTGAAGAATTAATAGCAACTACTCTGAAGTATTTTAAACATATGTAGAACTATACAATTGGATGACTACTTTCGCCAGCATTCAAATCAGTTTAAGTATGTATATATTTTTAAACATTAAGCTATAATTTGCTAGTTCTAAGAAGCATTCACAAAATTTTGAACATTTCCAAAGAACCGTGCAACTGATGCTTTACACATAAATTTAAAGATCTCTATTTTGAAAACATACTAAAGTACAGCTAATACCATTTTCAAGTATGGATAAATGAAGGTAATATTTTGATAGAAAAGCTCCATATAAAATTCTAAATCATTTACAATTTTAAGCCAGTTCACAATGGCTTCACCTGGGGAGTCAAACAAATTAAAAAGCTGTTATGCAACTAAATTTTTAAAGATCTTAAACCAAAAAAGGGCTTTATACAACTTATCTCAGTTAACAACTGAAGGAAAAAATTTCTTGCATCATAGTCTCCAAATAATCCTCCAAGCGGTTTTAAAAATCACTTTGAAAATGTTCCAACCAGGAGAAACAAAACAAAAAACAAAAATGGCTGAACTGAACCTAATTTCATTTTCCAAGATGGGTATTGAGAAGCCAACTGCCTTTCAAGGTTATAAACAATGTTGAGGACAACTGAGGGACGATTCCTTCCACAATTATTTGAATTAAACCTAAGTACTCACAGCAGGTTTATCACTAGACTACTGAGAAAGTTTCATGGTACACACACCCCGTGGCTCCTAGGGCCTCTCTTCCCGCCCAGGCCCAACTGACGCTGCTGGTGGAGCCAGCACTTCAGGAAGAAGTGGTCCAGAGTTCCATCAGCCCCTCAAGGCAGTTTCTATTTAAAGGGGCAGTGACCCAATTTATTTGTGATGACTCATTGCTTCAGAGAGAACAAAAATACTATGAATATAGTGATTTGCTATGTTTTAAGGATTTAAAAAGGCCTTGGATATTCTTTTTAGGTTTTCTTAGAGCCTAACAAGTCCATAACATATGGCCTCTGTTGATCACTTCTCCTTGATCCAAAACTCAGGAGTATCGAGTGGGGGTTTTCCCAACTTTTGAAACTTGTTTGTATGTAGCGGCAAAAAAAGACAATGAGTGTTCAAGAACGGAAGGAAGAAGATTTGAGGAAGGAGAGGATGAAGGGATGGAGACAGGAAAGGAGGGAGGAGAGAAGAAGGAAGAGAAGGAGGAAGGGAGCGAGAAAAGGAGTGAATGAAGGAAGGAAGGAGTGAGGGAGGAAAGGGAGGAAAAATCAAGCAGACAAGCAAACAAAACTGAAGCAAGCGCATGTCAAGGTCTCACAGAGAAATGGAGAAACTAGCTGCCGGACAGCTTTTCCATTCCCAAGAGGCCTCCTGCTGCTTCCTGCAATCTGTGTCCAAGATTTCTACTCTAGTCCTATAAATATACCATTTTACTGGAACAGAGATGGGGATGGGGTGGGAGATAAAGAGAAACATATAGCTCTTCATTTGTTTTTCTCCTAAACAGTCTGCAGCGCTACCCCAGAGGTAGAAAAAGACTGATAAAAATCAACAAAAGGAAAATGAAAGGAATTGACGTAAATAAAAGCAGGATGGTATAAATTATGAAACAATGTATACAATTAGTAAATGTACAAGTTGGATCTTTTAAAAAATAGAGTAAACTTTAGAAAATTAAGGAAAATTTGTAATAGAAAAATATATTGCAAAGGGGTCAAATCACAGAAACAGATTTTTTTTTATTCATTATAAGATTAAAATGAACAATAACAAATATAGCAGATATCAAAACTTGTAACTAAAGTAACACAGTGGAAATGTACAGACTTGAACATTAGAATAAAGACTAAAGATTAGTGGGATAAGGCTTTATCAAGAAAATTGGGGGGGAGCCCCAGCAAAATAAACCCAAAGAAAATACATCAAAGGAATAATAAAGGTAACAGCAAAAACGATTAAAATAGAAAACAAATATATATGAGAAGATCAACAAAGCCAAAAATTGGCTCTGTGAAAATGACTATAGAAATAAACCATTAAAACCTCGAGTATGATTAATAAAGAAAAAAGAGAAGGCAGAAATAAGCAATATCAGGAATGAAAACAGAATATAATCATAAGTAAAAAGATATAGATTAAATGGACAAATTGTTAGAAAAATATAATTTACTGAAAAAAAGAGATATAAAATCTGAAGAGTCCTACATTGCCATTAAATAAAATTAAATCAATAGTGAAAAATCTTTTCACAAATAAAACTCTCAGACTAGACAGCTTCACCAGCAAGGACTATAAATCATTCAGTGACCCAGCCCAGCTTGTCCTTGCAATGGCCAAGAGAAGGATCAGCCGTGAAATCCACCAGAAGCGGCACTGCCCAGTGAACATGACAGAACCTTAGTGGGTGGCCAGAAGAGAAGAAAATTAAAACTAATGCCACATGGTTGACACCAGTTATCTACACGAACCGATGTGAAATACTCTTTTGGGACTCCAAAATATACTTGGAAGAGGACTGCACCTCACATTAGCTGATGGCGACAACTGCCACTAAAACGTGGATTATACAATCATTAAAGACTAACAAAAAATATTTAAGTCATAAGGGATATGAAGTTTTCAAAAATCAGCTGAATTTGATTGTTGACAGAATATGTAAATCAGGTATTACTTAAGTCTATTCAACTTTCTACTTTAACAACCATAAACTATTGACAAACTATAGAACAAATTGTGTGATTCATTTCCAGGAATATAAGTACAGAAAAAATATATTAGAATTACTATAAAACAGGTTAGTTCTAAATCAGTCAAAAAATATAAATTATTTGTAATTTGAAATAAACTTAGGGGCCAGCCCAGTGGCACAGTGGTTAAGTTTGCATGCTCCGCTTCAGCAGCCTGGGGTTCACAGGTTCAAATCCCAGTCATGGAACAACACACCACACATCAAGCCATGCTGTGGTGGCATCCCACATATAAAACAGAGGAAAATGGGCACAGCTGTGGGCTCACGGCCAATCTTCCTCACCAAAAAAAAGAAGAAGAAGAAGAAATAAACTTAGAATAATTAATGAAATGATTTTCCTCCTTTTGTTGAATATCATCTAATAAAAGGTGCCAATATACAAAAACAAGGATAATATGCTCTATTTTTAAAAAAGAAAGTGAAAGATTATTCATAAACTGCAAGATCTGACCCCTGAATTATCAAGAATAAATGTCTTATGCTTGAAGTCAATCTTTAAGTTTAAAATCATAGTTAATTATGAGTCAAATTTTATGATGATTTATCTATATTTAGTAATTACAATTTATATTAAAAATCGTTTCTTTTTACATTTTCTTAAACATAAAGATTTTATTAAGAAAAGATTAGACTATCCCAGTTACTGATAAAATAAAAATTTAAGACTATTATATGGATTTTCCTAAATGGAATATATTTAATGGGAAAATACCATCACTGCAAAAAATAAGAATTATTTTTTTTAAACGCATGTTTTTCATATGTAATAATGGTTCCCTTCCATCTCTGCCTGAAATGCATGCCTGCATGTTTATTCCTTTTCTAGTTAACAACACTGATCATCTTTGGATCTCAACTTAAATCCCTTCTTGAAGTGAGCCTTTCCTGAACTCTTAGACCAGGCGAGGTCTCCCTGTCAAATGCTCGCATGGATCTAAAGACCACTGCTTAGTAGAATTCAGTCACCTGCATGATTAAAGGTAAGACAGTCTGATTCCCCTGTTACGCTCTGTGTATAGACAGGGAATATGTGTGCTTTTCTCACAGTTGTATCCCCAGTGCCTAACACTGGAAGTCAGTGTGTCTGAAGGAGAGAAAAGAAGAGACCATGGAGAATCCAGCAAGTATTATTCCTATTTTAAAATAAGTCCTTATGTAAAAGGCAAAATAATTTCACCAGATTCCTTGTGAAAGCTAGGACAGAACTTAAAATTTGAACTACTTTTAAATCCTTAAATAGTTAAATCACATTCTTTTGGAGATGCCAGAAGATTCCAGAAGTTTTAAGTTTGAAGAAATATTAAAATTTACTTACATTTCAAATGTTTTCTACAGGAAAAATAATACACAGAGAATGATAATAGTATTACTACTACTGAACTCCACACACTAAGTACTTTATACATATATTATCTCATGTCATCCCCATAACTCTATTTTACGATTTCATAGCAGGAAAACTGAGGCATAGAAAGACTAAGTAACGTGCCCAAGTTCATAGGCATAAGAGAATAATTTTTTGAGTCAGGCTTGGTATCTGGCAGCCTGATGCCAGAAAGTAAATACTCTACTGCCTCTACAAAGAACAAATATGACAGCTCAAAATTTGAAAAAAAGTAAAATAATAAGGTATTGGAATTTCTTCCACATTTTTAATGCACAGCAACTTTTTATATAATTAAAATAAGGCCATAATAGGAAATTTACAACACAATCCAAAACATAAGCCATCATCAAATTATTTATGGAAAACTCACACTTTGTTTCCCAAATTCTACCACACTATCCAGTCTTTCCTGCTATGCACGCCAACCAGCAAGAGAGCCCAGTATGCACACACGGACACTAATACTTTATATAAGCAGTGCTAGGCAGGGACTCTGGCAGTGAACTAACAGCAACAAGGTTAATGAATATGTGCTATGTGTGTACATAAACGCAAACATACACATGTCTTATTGTGTGTACAGAGACTTTCAGTCAGGCCCTCCAACACCAAAGATTAAAGCCCTCTGAAATATTACTGAAAGCAAAGAAATTAAGCCCTCTTGCTCTGCCCCAGATGGCTCTATGAGCAGATGCATGAAATAAACTACACAAGATTGACTGATGCCAGAAAACACCAGAACTAGATGAACCATGAATGAATGGGAAGAGCATCTAGGTATCTAGAATCAGCAACACTGCCTTCAGTACATATTCTAGAAACTCAAAGAATGAAGACTAACTCTGAACAGTTGAAAAAGCTTTCATAAAGCCACTATACCAAAGAAATAGATCTTGTTTGAGAATTACTGACTCTTGTTTATCATACAATTCTTAGAACTTGATTATCCAGCTGGCTGGGCCTCAGGAGATAAAAAAGCAACCAAATGAAAAGGGCAAGCTGTTACCAGCTGCCCACAGTCTCAAGAAGAGATAGCTTTCAGCCTAACAAGACAGAAAAATTAAGCAGTAGCCACCATATGAGACAATTCATCACCCTGATGCTGAACCTGAGTTGTCATCAAACCATAAACATCTCAGAAGGTTAAAATAAGGTTAGACGGTTAAAATAAGATCAGGTATCCTAAAGTTCAAGCTTCGATTATCTGAATATTTCTCTTATGTAAATACTAAAACCATTGGAAAACATATGTAAATAAGTTGTTACCATTTAGAATTTGGAAAACACCATTCTCTCCTATGCTATTTATTTAGGACTGACAAGGTGAAAGTCTACCACTAGGCTGGCCTTGCAAAGATTGCTATATAATAGGAACAATTCATTTCAAAAATGACAACAAGTGGAAGTCACAGTTATGTATTTAACAAAAACGTAACTATCAAACCATCATTGGAGAGCATCCAATGAACAAAAATAATACTGGCAAATAACCTTAAATGAGAAAAATTGGATTAATAACATAAGACTGATAGGAAGGAAGTATGGACTTCATTTTAAAAACCTGAAGGGATTAGAAGTGTACAAGTTCAAAAATGTATCAATGGCATAAAAAAAATTTTTCTTTTATATTGAGAAACTGTAAAAGAAAAAGATCTTAAAGTATTTCACTTTAATATAACATTAGCAATGTAACTTTTTTTAAAAATTAAGATTAGAAGACCTATTGTTTTATAGTGCTTTGGTGTTTTTTAGGACAATAGGGTGACGCTATTAATTCCTTGGGATCTAGGGATTACTGATAAATTTATTCCTACATATAAAAATATGAGCTGAGCATTTACTACTATATAAAAATTATGACAGGTACTTGGGACATAAATATTCTAGTGAAAGAAACAGACATTAATCAAATAACTATAATATAATGGAGTAAATTCCATCATAGATGAAAGAGATTAAGGCAGTAGTGATCACAGGACTGGCTGGCTATTTAAGATAAGAGAGAAGCAGGGTTTAGGATGATTTGGGGCTTATATCGTGCCCCTGTATATCTTGCTGCTATTAACCGTGGCAGAATACAGGAGGAGCAGAGTGTCTGAAAGGAGATAAACGAGGAGCCCAGTTTGGATGGGACATGCAAGTAGATATGTTCACAGGGCAACTGAGGACACTCAAGGGCAGCTCCAGAATTTCTATAGAGGAGTAGTTCAGGAGCAGAAAGGGTTAGGAGACACTTCTTGAGGCTGAGTCTCCATACCAAACATATGACTTTTACATAAGTTTTTGTGGGTTTTGGTTGTTTGTTTTACACAGATTTTACATTTACTTAGGGAAGCTCTAGTGTGTTAACAGGTGATGGAGATTGTGAGGGGCTGAAGCCCATGCCCACTTCCCCTTGCACTACCAGTGGATAAACATGGGTTCCATAGGTAAAACTCAAATGGAGGCACTCAATCATCAGTGTACGGGTGGGGTTCCTGGAATGCAAAGAAAACCTATAAAGTAAAAAGGGCCAATGATAGAACCTAAGGAAACACCAACATTTAAGAGGGCTGGGGAGGAAAAAGAACAAACGGTAAAGCAGACTAAAAAGGAGAAGGTCAAGAGAGAGGAGAAGTAGGAGAGATTGATGCGCTGAAGCCGAGGGAGGAGAACGTCAGGAAGTGACAGGCAACAATGCTGGAGAGAGAGTGACAGAATGACAGAAGGACTGAAAAGTGCTCCTTAGACTTGAGACTTGACAGTTAGGAAGTCATTGGTGATATTTGCAAAAGAACAATTTCAGAAGCTTGGGCGGCAGGGTGGTGAGGAAGAGGGAATAGCCACACCACAGCCACACAGATGAATGGGGAGTGAGGGAGACAGAGGACTGCGGTGGGGCTGGGGGCTTGCTAGGTCACACAAGAAGAGAGGAAAAGATTAAAGATAACAAGAGATGATGTATCCTGATGAAGCAAAGTCCCAGAGGACACAGGAAGGAATTAGCTATTTATAATTATACACAGAAATTTAAACTAGTGTATGATGAGAACACTAGTCACAGTTAGTATGAAACTGAGATGCAGAGGCGTTCACTCACTTATTCATGTATTTGTGAGTATCAACCGTGCTCAAAACAATACTCAGTGTTGATCATTTACCACCACACACACCCCCACCTTGAAGGCTGGATACATCCACAGCCTTGGTCCATGATGCTGGTAGATAACATGTAATCAATAAATATTTCTGATAATCCATGAATGGATTTTATCTTCTTTATGTCCTCCTAGAATGCCCAAGGGGCCACAACTACCCAAATAATAGTAACAAAAATAAAGTTGGTGGTGTAGGTAAGCTGGGAAAAGGAGGAAAAAGCATTCCTCCTTTGAACTCCTAAAAAATATTTTCTCCATCCCATTTACAATTGCAACAAAAAGAATAAAATACCTAGGAATAAACTTAACCAAAGAGGTGAAAGAGCTGTACACCGAAAACTATAAAACATTGCTGAAAGAAATTGAAGAGGACACAAAGAAATGGAAAGATATTCCGTGCTCTTGGATTGGAAGAATTAACATAGTTAAGATGTCCATACTTCCTAAAGCCATCTATAGATTCAATGCAATCCCTATCAAAGTTCCAACAACGTTTTTCACAGAAATAGAACAAAGAATCCTAAAATTTATATGGAACAACAAAAGACCCCGAATAGCTAAAGGAATCCTGAGAAAAAAGAACAAAGCTGGAGGTATCACACTCCCTGATTTCAAAATATACTACAAAGCTATAGTAACCAAAACAGCATGGTACTGGCACGAAAACAGACACACAGATCAATGGAATAGAATTGAAAGCCCAGAAATAAACCCACACATCTATGGACAGCTAATCTTTGACAAAGGAGCCAAGAACATACAATGGGGAAAAGAAAGTCTCTTCAACAAATGGTGTTGGGAAAACTGGATAGCCACATGCAAAAAAATGAAAGTAGACCCTTACCTTACACCATACACAAAAATTAACTCCAAATGGATTAAAGACTTGAATGTAAGACCTGAAACTATGAAACTTCTAGAAGAAAACATAGGCAGTACGCTCTTTGACATCGGTCTTAGCAACATCTTTTCAAACACCATGTCTGACCGGGCAAGAGAAACAAGAGAAAAAATAAACAAATGGGACTACATCAAACTAAAAAGCTTCTGCACAGCAAAGGAAACCATCAACAAAATGAAAAGACAACCTAACAATTGGGAGAAGATATTTGCAAACCATACATCTGATAAGGGCTTAATCTCCAAAATATATAAAGAACTCATGCATCTCAACAACAAAAAAGCTAACAACCCAATTAAAAAATGGGCAAAAGACCTGAACAGACATTTCTCCAAAGAAGATATACAGATGGCCAACAGACACATGAAAAGATGTTCAAAATCACTATCAGGGAAATGCAAATCAAAACTACAATGAGATATCACCTCACGCCTGTCAGAATGGCTATAATTAACAAGACAGGAAACAACATGTGTTGGAGAGGATGTGGAGAGAAGGGAACTCTCATACACTGCTGGTGGGAATACAAACTGGTGCAGCCACTATGGAAAACAGTATGGAGATTTCTCAAAAAATCAAGGATAGAACTACCATATGATCCAGCTATTCCACTGTTGGGTATTTATCCAAAGAACTTGAAAACACCAATTTGCAAAGGTACATGCACCCCTGTGTTCATTGCAGTGTTATTCACAATAGCCAAGACTTGGAAGCAACCTAAGTGCCCATCAAGGGACGAATGGATAAAGAAGATGTGGTATATATACACAATGGAATACTACTTAGCCATAAGAAACGATGAAATCCAGCCATTTGTGACAACATGGATGGACGTTGAGGGTATAATGCAAAGTGAAATAAGTCAGAGGGAGAAGGTCAAATACCGTATGATTTCCTTCATTAAGTAGTAGATAATAACAACAATAAACAAACACATAGGGACAGAGATTGGATTGGTGGTTACCAGAGGGGAAGGGGGGAGGGAGAAGGGTGAAAGGGATAATTCGGTACATGTGTGTGGTGATGGGTTATAATTAGTATTTTGGTGGTGAACATGATGTAATCTAGGCAGAAATAGAAGTACAATGATGTACACCTGAAATTTTTACAATGTTATAAACCAATGTTACTGCAATAAACAAAAAATTTAAAAAAAAAATCACATACACATATTACTGCATTATTTAAATTAAAAAGAAAACCTTCATATATTTATATCCCATCTCCTCAGTTATACTCCTTGAGGATGTTATAATTTCTTGTATCCTTCTCAAACTCCAACAGTCTTTCATACATAAAGGGTGCTTAATATCTTTTTATTTTAGTATGAGTAACATAAAGCAAAATTATAGAAATATGTGCATGCTACTAAACTTCTAGTATGTTGTTAGTGAAAGAGAATTAACATTTATGTTCTGTTAGTCTACTAAGTGCCAAGAACAATGGCTCTGTACATACATTAGATCATTTAATCCTGAAAACAACCCATATTTCAGATGAAGAAAGTGAGCTTTAGAGAGGGTAAAGCATTTGCTGCAAGTTACACTGCTAGTTACTGACAGATCCAGGACTGGAGACCCAAAAGGCCTTGTTCTTCCCACCCTACTGTACATCCTCTACGCTAAATGATGCACAGAAACAAACAGCAAACATCCTGAGTATTTCTATTCTTAACCTACATGTGTGCACTTCGGCAGCACATATATTCTTAAGATACATGTTTTATTCAAACATTATAGGTTTACAAAAAGGTATCAGTTACTAAGATAAAAATACATTTATTGAAACATTCACTTTGAATATATAAACAGTGAAAAAATATTAATAAAGACAATAATAGTAGCAACTAAAATTTATTGACTGTTTACTATGTGCCAGAAGCTATGCTAAGTGCTTTAGAAGGGAGAGTTTATTTATGCTTTACAATAATCCCAAGAGGGAGGTGCTATTATTAATATTTTCATTTACAGATGAGAAACCTGAGGCTCAGGGAAGTTAAGGTTAACGGTCTCAAGATCACAAGCGGAACAAGTGGTAAAGCCAATATTTAAACTCAGAGAGTCTAAGGTTCATACTCTTAATCAGTGCATTATATGAACCTGTTTTTGCAATGTCCTTTCCATTAACAAATTAAACTCCAAGAAAATCCTTATTATTTAGACAGGTTTTCCTCTAAATTACAAATACACTCAATGGTATGCTATGCAGATTTGGACATTCAACTAATTAAATAACCAGCAACATATTGAAACATAGTTTTCCATAGACAGTCTTTCAAATACAAATGGGATGTTCAATTTAAATCCCAATTTTAATCTACTAGTCTTTTTCTAACAATAGTCAATCATTAGCAAATTTTAAAACAAGGATGCTATATGGAAAGCTAGCATAATCAGCTAGATTTTAAAATCCTGAACTATCAAGAATATTGTAGGAAATTTGCCACTGCTACTTTGACAAGAATTTTGAAGCAAGATCTTCAAAAACTGGCCAACTCGGAACATAGATAGGCTATCATTTGATTATCCCCAAACACCCAGATTCTACAGAGAGATCAACTAAGTGAGAATACCCCGAGTAATACGCAGGACTTGGAATATGGCGCTGGGAAAAAGCCAAATATACACAAAGAAGTGACTATTCTTACTCAACAGTAGATGGCACTAACACATCACAGCCTATTTAAAAAATAGCTGTCCATACACTTTTAGAACACTTTTACATACACAATCCAGCCTATCTTAAATTAAGTATAATTTTATTTATATAAGATTCTATATAATTTAATTTCTAACCTAATTTTTTAAAGCTGAACACATAGGCATCTTATACACAAATCTGGGCCATATTTTAATGTATTACTTAAATACAGAATAAAAAGTTACAAAATTTGTTAACAAATATAATAGACATACTGACACAAAGTTTGAAAAATTGAAAAAAGAATAAGAACAGATAAAAGAAACTCAAAATTGCTATCTGAATGTTTTGAGCTTAGAGTAGCCTGCGAGTTTGAAGAAGTTATTTCCTCAGTCAACTTTGTGAATGTCCAAACATCCCTCTAAAATCTCTAGTGTTTACAATAATAGGATTTCCATTTCTTTCTATGAAATCCTTTAAAACTACGCAGAATATACTAATTTCCTATTGACAAGCAAGGGCACAGCACACAGTCCTTCCCCCTTGCAGACTAGTCCATCTTTTGTACATTATAAAGAATAGTGCCAACCCAGACATAAATAATGTTTCTGAATGTTGTCCTTATAAGTAAGTGATAAGTTATTTTAATTAGTCTGGAAGAAGAAAAATGCACAGTTATTTATTATTACTTGTCATGTTAGTCTAGGATGGGAGGTGGGGTAGGGGAAGGCGGGGAGTTATAGAAATTATTATAAGTACAAATGATACTCATGACAAACATATTTAATGATTTGTGGCATAAGATAGCTATCTCAAATACCAGAAGTAAATCTAATTATACACCTTTGATGTGACACAAAATAATAGTACAGCAATATTATTAGTTGAAGTGCTCTTTTGCACATCCATCATCAAGCTAGAAAGGTGGTTATCCAGTCTGCCTGCTGGTCTGAATAAAGAGGATTCACTACCTTAGGATATCTTAAATAAGACTAGAATTGTAGAAAATACATGAGCGTTTGTGTTTTGACTCCTAGTCCTAATATACATATACTATGATACCTTGGTTAGTCACTTAAAGAACTTTCAAACTTAATTTCTTCATTTATAAAATTGAAATAAGGTGGGACTGTAGTGAGAAAAAATAAAAAATATGTAGAGTATATGGCATGAGGGATACCTAAAGATTGAAAGAATGTTGGACTCCATCTCCTTCCTTTTATCATATTATAGAAGTAGTAAGGAGCAGACAGAAATAATACTAAAATCCACTTAATCAAGGCAATAGTTAGAAAATAAGATTTTAAAAGACTGAAATGCAGACAGCTTGTCCTCTTATCACCAAGTACTAATAAAATATGAGTACCTGAAAAATGGGTGCTTAGTATAAGCAAATTAAACCTCGAGGCCATAAACAATAATAGTATAAATAGTGACTCTGGCTACAAACCTAAGGACAGTCACCATTTATGTGAATGGAGATTTCCTTTAGTCATATTTCAATCTTTAAATGTATGGCAATTCTGCCAGTAACCTAATACAAACTTTGTACAAGGTTATTAAGAGGCTTCTTAGTAAGATTATTTTTATTAAGCCCACGTATAATAATTTTTAGACTTCTGATTACACTTTTCATTAGAAAGACATTTCAAAAATGTCCTGCTAGTGCAGAAAGAACAGATGACTAGGATAACTTTCAACCTAGAATTGGGTATCCAGACCTTTCAAGAACTAGAGTAAAATAAAGACATTTTCAGATAAATATAAAATAAAAGTTTACCACCATTTAACATTCACTAAAGGAACTTCCAAAAAATATTCTTTAGGAAGAAAATTGATCCCTTAAAAAGGTCTGAGTTACAAGAGGAAATATAAGCAAAGAAGCTGGTAAACATGTAAGTAAAATTAAACAAACGTTGTCTTTAAAAAATAATAATGTCGAATCTGTGGAACTATTAAAAAATGAAGTTAAAATTATGGACAACAGTATCATGTAAATTGTGAGGAATGGGGAAGGTAGTAATTAGTGTTAAAATGTGGTAAGGTTTTGTATTTTTTCTAGAGGGAATGAGTTTTAAGATATTAATTAATCTTAGATTTTATTAAGTTGATTATACAAAGGGTATAAGCTAAAAGAAAATAAGTAGAATGTATAGCCCCCAAACCAGAAAAGGGGGGAAAAACCCAGAAATGTCTCCCTACCCACCAAAATCCTGCTATACAATGTTTACAAGAGAAACACTAAAATATAAGGGCATGGAAATGCTAAAAGATGGAAAGTAGAAAAAAAAGATATCATTGGCAATACCAACTGAAGAAAGCTGTAATAACCTTGTTAAAATAAGACAGAACAGCTCTAGGCAGAAAGCACCATTAGGGTTAGACAGTCATGACATAACAGCTTCAATGCACCAGGGATATATAGGAATTCTAAACTTGCAGGCACTGAATACATATAAATATATAAAGCAACAGTTCATAGAACTATAAGGGAGAAAGTGTCAAAGCACCTTTCTCCACTACTGTTAGGTCAAGCAGACAAAATTAGTTAAGATATTAAAGATCTAACAAAATAATTAAAAAACTTGACTTACTGAACACACAGAGAATCCTCAACTTCAAAAGTAAAGAATACACATTCTCTACAAAAATACATGGAACATGGACATACACTGTTGATGTGCTAAACTATAAAAGCAAAACTAAACAAATTTCAAAGAATCACTATCATGCAACCAAGTTTGCAGATCACTATGCAATCCATTAATATATAAATCACTAACAAAATGATAAAAATACAAAAACACCTACATTTTGATAATTTCAAAACACACTTCTAAATCATCTGTGGGTCAAAAATTTAAAACACTTAAAATGAAAAGAAAATGCAGACTTGTAGGATACATTGCCAAAGTGATAACTTGGAAGGAATTTTATAGCCTTAAACACTTACAATCTTAAAGAAAAAAGCTTGAAAATTAAGAGCTAAAATTTCAACTTAATATGATAGAATAGGAGCTAGAATAAATCTAAAAATGCAGAGGGAAGGAGATAATGAATATAAAGCAAAAATTAATGAAATTTTAAAAACAAAATATAATTTCAAAGCCAAATTTGGCTCTTTGAAAAGACTAATAAAATAGGTAGAACTCTGAAAAGATTAATGAAGAAAATGGGATGCAAATATAAAGAATCAGGAATGAAACGGGAATATAATCATACAGAGAGCAAAAATTAAAATACAATAGAATACTATGAACTTTAAGGCAATAGTTAGAAACACCAGACCTAGAAGCTTTTACATGTAAAGTTCTACCAAAAAGCCAAGTAACAGCAGATGACACTTGTATAAAAACTTGTCTAGAGATTTTACATATATATACAGGACATTCTTTACTCTCCAGCTTAAGAGGCTAGTAAAACCTTTAAACCAAAATCAAAAAAGCACAGTTTGAGAAAAGAAAATTGCAGGCCATTCTCTTTTATGAACAGTGTAAGAATCCTTAAAGGCAAACAAACAAATCATTAGTTAATGAGTTAAATAAAATCTCTGATACACGTTCATTTTATATTTGTATGAAAGTCATGATTATACCATTTTTTTTAAATTCTCCTTTAATAAGATCTATGTTTTTCTGTATGCGTGTTAGACTTCAATTTAAAAAAAGTTTTTAAAAATAGCAAACAAAACTAAAACAAATCTGGTAGTGAATAAAAAGAAATCATGACCAAGTTCGGTTTATCTCAGCAATACAAGAGTGGTTTACCATTAGAAAATGTTTAAATTTTAGTTATCACCTTAACAGATTAAAGGAAAAACAAAAGATCATCTCAAAAGATTAAAAAAAAATTGACAAAATTCAATATAAATTTCTTGTTAATAAGAAAACGTAGTAAACTAAAAATATAAGGAAACTTCTTTAACCACATAAAAGATATCTACCAAGCCTACAGAACACATCCTCTTAATGGTGAAATGTCAGAAGCATTTGTTCCAAAGTTAGGAATGAGATAAGTACCCCCAGTATCAGCATTCTACTGGAAATTATATTTCTACATTATCTAATACAGTAGCCACTAGCCACATGTGGCTATGAGCACTTGAAATATGGCTGGTCCAAACTGAGTTGTGTTGTAAATGTAAAATGCATATGAGCTTTTGAAGATTTAGTCCCCAAAAAAGTAAAATATCTCATTAATTTTGATGTTGATTACATGCTGAAATGACAATATTGGCTTAAATAAAAGAAAGCATATTATTAAATAATTTTCACCCATTTTTTATATTTTTAATGTGACTACTACAAAATTTGAAATTACATATATAGCTCACATTATGTTTCCATTGGACAAAAGAATAGAAAGAACAAATATTGGAAAGGAAGAAACAAGGCTGTCACTAATCTCAGATACTATGACCATCTACACAGAAAAACAAAATAATATACAGAGACTGTATTAGAACCAATAAGAAGCTTCAGCAAGGTGACTAATGGCCTTTCTATACATACCAACATGTAGAAAATGTAATTTTCAAAAAGATACCATTTACAAAAGTAACAAAAATATAGAATTTTATTGAATATATTAGAGAGACCCAAATAAATGGAGAGACTCCATATCATAAATCCCCAAATTGATCTGTAGATTCAGTGGTATTCCATCAAAATCCCAAAATGGCTTTATGAGGAACCATAAAATTCATATGGAAGAGCAAAGACCTAATTATAGCTAAGGCATCTTAAAAAATAAGAATGTGGGGGGACTTACCCTCCCAGATATCAAAACTTTCAACACAGCAATAGTATATTAATAGATCAATGAAACTAAGAGCTGGTTTTTTGAAAGGATAAACAAAATAGACAAACCTTTAGCTAGACTCACCAAGAAAAAAGAGAGGACTCAAATAAAATCAGAAATGAAAGAGGAGATGTTACAACTGCTAACACAGAAATACAAAGGATCATAAGAGACTACTATTAACAATTATATGCCAACAAACTGGACAACCTAGAGGAAATGGATAAATTCCTAGAAACATACAACCTACCAAGACTGAATCATGAAGAAACAGAAAATCTGAATAGACCGATTACTAGTAAGGAGATTGAATCAGTAATCAAAAACCTCCCAATAAACAAAAGTCCACGGCCAGGAAACTTCACTGGTAAATTCTTCACTGGTGAATTCAAGCATTTAAAGAAGAATTAATACCAACCCTTCTCAAACTCTTCCAAAAAATAGAAGAGGAGGGAAAACTTCCAAACTCATTTTACAAAGCCAGCATTACCCTGATATCAAAACCAGACAAGGACACTATAAGGAAAGAGAACTACAGGCCAACATCCCTGATGAACATAGATGGAAAATTCCTCAGCAAAATATTAGCAAACCAAATTCAACAATACATTGAAAGAATCATACACCATATCAAGTGGGATTGATTCCAGAGATGTAAGGATGGTTCAACATACACAAATCAATCAATGTGATACACCACATTAACAAAATGAATAATAGAAATCATATGATCATCTCAACAGATGAAGAAAAAGCATTTGACAAAATTCAACACCCATTTATGATAAAAACTCTCAACAATATGGGTATACAGGGAACATACCTCAACATATTAAAAGCCATATATCATAAGCCCACAGCTAACATCATACTCGACAATGAAAAGCTAAACGCTTTTCCTCTAAGATTAGGAACAAGACAAGGATGCTCACTCTCACCACTTTTATTCAACATAGTATTAGAAGTCCCAGCCAGAGCAATTAGGCAAGAAAAATAAATAAAAAGCATCCAAATCAGAAAAGAAGAAGTAAAATTGTCACTATTTACAGATGACATGATATATATAGAAAACCTTAAAGACTCCACACCAAAAAACCGTTAGAACTAATCGAGAAATTAGTAAAGTTGCAGGATACAAAATCAATATACAAAAATCTATTGCATTTCTGTATACTAATAACTATCAAAAAGAGAAATTAAGAAAACCCAATTTACAATTGCATCAAAAAGAATAAAACACCTAGGAATAAATTTAACCAAGGAGGTGAAAGACTTGTACACTGAAACCTATGAGACATTGATGAAAGAAACTGAAGAAGATACAAATAAATGGAAAGATATTCCATGTTCATGGATTGGAAGAATTAATACTGTTAAAATGTCACATTACCCAAAGCAATCTACAGATTCGATGAAATCCCTATCAAAATTCCAATGGCATTTTTCACAGAAATAGAACAAACAATTCTAAAATCTGTATGGAACCACAAAAGACCCCAAATAGCCAAAGCAATCTTGAGAAAGAAGCACAAAGCTGGAGGCATCCTGCTCCCTGATTTCAAACTATATTATAAAGCTATAGTAATCAAAACAGTATGGTATTGGCATAAAAACAGACACATAGATCAATGGAAAAGAATAGAGAGCCCAGAAATAAATCCACACATATATGGTCAATTAATTTGTGACAAATGAGCCAAGAATATACAGGGGGAAAGTACAGTCTCTTTAACAAATGGTGCTGGGAAAACTGGACAGCCACATGCAAAAGAATGAAACTGAGTTGGTTATCAGTGCATAGAAATGCAATAGATTTTTGTATATTGATTTTGTATCCTGCAACTTTACTAATTTCTCAACTAGTTCTAATGGCAGAGTCTTTAGGGTTTTCTATATATAATAGCACGTCATCTGTAACTAGTAACATTTTACCTACGCCATACACAAAAATTAACTCAAAATGGATTAGACTCGAATGTAAGACCTGAAGCGGTAAAACTCCTAGAAGAAAAAATAGGCGGTAAGCTCCTTGACTTTGGTCTTTGTGATGGATTTAAGCAAAAATAAACAAGTAGGACTAAATCAAACTAAAAAGCTTCTGCACAGCAAAGGAAACCATCAATAAAATGAAAAGGCAACCTACCAAATGAGAAAAAATACTTGCAAGTCATATATCTGATAAGGGGTTAACATCCAAAATACATAAAGAACTCACACAACTCAACAGCAAAAAAACAAACAACCTGATTGAAAAATGGGCAGAGGGCCTGAATAGACATTTTTCTAAAGAAGACCTACAGGTACATGAAAAGGTGCTCAACATCACTCATCATCAGGGAAATGCAAATCAAAACCACAATGAGATATCACCTTACACCTATTAGAATGGCTATTATCAAAAAGACAAGAAATAACAAGCATTGGCAAGGATGTGGAGAAAAGGGAATCCTTGTACACTGTTGGTGAAAATGTAAATTGGTGCAGCCACTATGGAAAACAGTATGGAGGTTTCTCAAAAAATTAAAAATAGAGGGGCCCACCCAGAGGCGTAGTGGTTAAGTTTGCGCGCTTCACTTCAGTGGCCCAGAGTTCATGGGTTCAGATCCTGGGCACGGACCTACTCCCCGCTTATCAAGCCATGCTGTGGCGGCATCCCATATAAAACAGAGAAAGATGAGCATGGATGTTAGCCCAGGGCCAGTCTTCCTCAGCAAAAAGAGGAGGATTGGCAACGGATGTTAGCTCAGGGCTGATCTTCCTCACACACACACACAAAAAATTAAAACTAGAGCTACCATATGATCCAGCAATTCCAGTTCTGGGTATCTATCTGAAGGAAAAGAAAACACTAACTCAAAAAAATATCCGCACTCCCATGTTAATTGCAGTATTATTTACAATAGCCAAGACATAGAAACAACCTAAGGGTCCACTGACGGATGAATGAGTAAAGAAAACGTGGTATATATACATTACTGCAAAAAAAGAAAGGATAGTGTTTTCAAATATTAGTGCTGAGCCAACTAGCTGCCCTCATAGGGGAAAAAAATTACTCTTGATCTTAACTCTTCCCTACAAAAAAAATCAAATCAGATGGATTGTAGTTCTAAATGTGAAAGGTAAAACAGTTTCTAGAAAATAACATAGGAAAATATCTTGAGAATAAGCAAAGATTTCTTAAACAGGACACAAAAGCATTAACTATAAAAGAAAAGATGAACAAAGTGAACTACATCAAAATTTGGAATTTATGTTCATTAAAAGATATCAATAAAAGAATGAAAAGATAAGTCACTTTCTCTCTATGCTATACTTTAATTTTTTAAAAAATAATTCTGGATGGTTAAAGGTATAAATGTGCAAGACGAAACTTTAATATTTTAGAAATTATAGGAAACTGTCTTGATGACCTTGATGTGATAAAAGATCACTAACCATAAAGAATATATTCATAAATTTAAACACATTAAAATTAAGAGCTTCTGTTCAAAGGACTTCATAAAGAAAGTGAAAAGGCATACCACAAACTAGGCAATAATATTGATAACATACGACACCAACAAAAGATTAGTATCCAGAATACATAAGAGCTTCCATAAATAAGTACGATCTAAACAATCCAATAGAAAATGAGAAAAGTGGGGCCAGCCCCCATGGTGTAGTGGTTAAGTTCGGCGCACTACACTTTGGCGGCCTGGATTTGCAGGTTCAGATATGGGCTGCAGACCTACACCACTCATCAGCCATGCTGTGGCAGTGACCCACATACAAAATAGAGGAAGACTGGCGACGGATGTTAGCTCAGGGCAAATTTTCCTCAGAAAAAAAAAAAAGAAGAAAATGAGAAAAGGCATCTTACAGAAGCGGTATCAGGAACGGTAATAAACATATAAACAGTGCTCAACCTCAACTTAAAACCACAATGAACTAGCATTTTCATGCACTGTATCAGCAAAACTAAAGCAGTCTGTCGATACCAAATTTTGGCAAAAATACTGATCAGTAGGATTTTTTATGTGTTGCTAGGTGGGAGGGCAGATTGGAACAATCGTTGTGAAAAACAATGTGACATCATCTTGTAAAGTTGAATGTATATATCTTCCATGATTCACTCATTCCATTCTAGCAGAAACACTATACATGTCTTGTTAACATGTAGAAAAATGTCCACAGCAGCACTGTTCATGCTGATGCTGGAAAAATAAACCTGGAAACAACCCTAAATGCCTATCAAGGAGAGAATGGACAAGTTGTGGAACATTCACACATCTAAGTTTTATGCATTCATGAAAATGAACAACATAACAGCTATATACAACATGTATACTCTTAAAACAGTATTGCCTGAAAAATGTAAAACATAAAACATTCCCTATGGGATTCCATTTTTATAAAGCTCATAAACAAAACTAAGCAACACATTGTTTTGCTTTAAAACACAAGACTATAAACCAAAAAAAAAAAAAAAAAATCACTATAGTGGTTACCCCTTGGGGGAAGATGGGGGAAGGTGGAGGATGAGACTGGGGGAACACAAAAGAGTTTCAAAGATAACTTAATGTTTTAGTTTTCTTAAGTTGGGTAGTAGATTCACAGATGTTTATTTTGTTTTATAATTTACTTAAAAGTTATGTATTTCTTTTACATGAATCTCATATCAAATGACAAACAAACTTCTTACAATATATGAGTTCTAATATTTCTCTTGAACACTGCTCAAGAGAGACACTCTCCCTGGGTGGCTATCTACATCTGACAACTTTCAAATCCCTCCCTCTCTAGCTCAGACATTCTTCACCTCTCCCATCAAATTTATTCTGCAAAAGGCCACCTGTGGGAGTGACATCACCGAAAATGGCCGAGTAGGTAGCCCCAAGGGTCTGTCCTTCCAGAGAAACACCACAAAAAGTGAGGAAAACCACCAGAATCAACTTTTTCAGAACTCTGGAAAACAGTCAGAGGTTCATAGCAATCAAGTGAATACTGGATGAAAAAAGAAAAAACATGGCAATGGTAGGTAAACTGTGCAGCATTCTTACTAGTCCTTGCCCCCCCCAACCCCCGCCCCAGGGGTAGTCTTGATGACGGCAGCCCACAGTCTCAGTGTGGGACCCTGTCCCCTGGTTCCATAGGGAGCAGAGCAGACCCTGTTCTCAAAGAATCGTGTTTGTCTGTTTGACCCTATCTGGGGACAACCTGAAGGGCTGGCAGGGTGCTTGCCTTTGTTTCACCTAACTCCAACTCTCAGGGTGGAAAACTGTCTAAGCAGAGGGCATTCCTGGAAAACACGGAAAGGCAAATGAACAACGTCCTGTGGCCTGAGGCAAAAGATTACAGCTAAGGCACACAAAAGATAGGCTGAAAGCCTGGGGACAGAGATTCTTTGGAAAATTAGTACATTGGAAAGCTACCCTGTATACTGGGGAATTTGGAAAGCCAAAGTGCATGTCCAAGGTAGGATGTGAGAACACCCTAAACTTTCACCCCTGGTTGATCTTTATGCTTAGTGTAAGCAGGAAGTGAAGCCTAAGGGAGATCTTAAGTAGCCTAGCTAAGTGTTGAAGGAGTGTCCCAATACAGAACCAACTCGAAAAGACTGGGAGAGCTGGAGATATTGGGGAGTTGGGGGGGGTGGAGTTCCAGGTATTAAAGGCAACCTCTGTCAAAACATTAGCTGACCACAAGCTAAAGAAACAGACACTTCAGAAATCACACACAACAAAGACACACAAATAAACCCATACAACTATGGCCAATTGATTTTAGAAAGGGTGCCAAGACCATTCAGTATGGAAAGAATAGTCCCTTCAACAAATGGTTCTGGCACAACTGAATATCCACATGCAAAAGAAGGAAGTAGGACTCCTACTCACACCATATACAAACTCAAAATAGACCAACAATCAAAATATAAGAGCTAAAACTATAAAATTCTTAAGAGTAAAACAGAATCAAATTTCATGACCTTAGATTTGGCAATAGATTCTTAGATATAATACCAAAAGCACAAGCAAGAAAAGAAAAAATAGATAAACTGGACTTCACCAAAATTAAAACTTTTGTGGATCGAAGGACATTATCAAGAAAGTGAAAAGACGACCTACAGAATGGGAGAAAATATTTGCAAATCATCTATCTGATAAGGATCTAGTATATATTGAACAGACCTTTTGGATACATGCCTAGGAGTGGAATTAAGAAGATACAGAAATGGCTAACAAGTACGTGAAAGATGCTGTATATATCTTTAGTCATTAGGGAAATGCAAATCAAAACCACAGTGAGATACCACTTCACACTCACTAGGATGGCTATAATTAAAAATACAGAAAATAACAAATATTGGTAAGGAAGTGGAGAAATTAGAACCCTCATACGTTGCTGGTGGGAATGTAAAATGGTACAGCCACTGTAGAGAACAGTTTGGTGGTTTCTCAAAAAGTTCAACACAGAACTACCATATGACCCAGGAATTCCACTCTTAGTTATATACCCAAAAGAACCGAAAAGATGTACTCAAATACTTGTACACCAACGTTCATAGCAGCACTATTCACAGTAGTCAAAAGGTGGAAACAACTCAAATGTCCATTAACAGATGAATAAACAAAATGTGGCATGTACACACATGGAACATTATTCAGCCATAAAAATGAATGAAGTTCTCATTTACGCTATAATGTGGATGAACCTGGGAATCATTAAGCTAAGTAAAAGAAGCCAGACAAGAGAGGCCACACATTGTATGCTGCCATTCATATGAAATATTCAGAATAGGTAAATCCACAGAAACAGAAAGCAGATTGGTGGGTGCCAAGGGCTTGGGGCAGGGGCAAATGGGGAATCACTGCGTAATGGGTATGGAGTTTTCTTTCGGGGTAATGAAAATGTTTTGAAACTTGATAAAAGTGATGGTTACACAACACTGTAAATGTACTAAATACCACTGAATTGTACACTTTAAAATGGTTTTTTGTTGTTTATGTTAAATTGAATTTCATCTCAATTTAAAATCAAAACAAAACAAAAACCTGTGGCCTGAATCAGAAAGTCATAAATTATCCTCAATCCTTTTTCCATCATCTCTCACATCCCATCTGGCACTGAGTCACAGCAGATTCTACCTCCACTTCAGAATGTGATTCTCTCCTCCTCCTTTTCCTTGCCACTGTCATTGCCTTAATTCAGGACTATCACTTCTCACCTACTAATTACACAGCGTCCCAGATGGTCTAGTTGCCAACAGTATTGTTCTCCACATCTAATCCCTTCCTTAAATTGCTGCCAGATCCATGGCAGCAATTCGAATCGTATAACTTTCTACCTTCCAAAATGCAAATCAAATCGTATAACTTTTCTACTCACAATCCTTCCACGTTTCCCTATAGCTTTCAGGATAAAGTGAAGCTCCTTATCCTACCACAAAGGGTCTTTCCTATTCTAGTCCCTTCACACCCCTCTGGCCTCAGGCCCCGCCATTCCCCACCTTTTCCCCACTATACATAGGGTAGGTACACTCTTCCTACTTCTAAGATCTATGCTGTGTTCCTCCTCTAACTGGGAGATCCCTACCCAGGTGAATAACTTGCCTCAAAATTCAACTAAATGTTTTATCCTCTAGAAAGCGTTATTCCCTACCTCCCAATTCAGTATTTTCACAGCATACTAAGCATTTGTCAGAGCACCTATCACCGTGTAGTATAACTGGCTTACCCTCCTATAGACGAGATAATCCCCTAGTAGACTCTGAGAGCAGGAGCCATGACTTCATCATATTTATATCTCAGGTACTTCGCTCAGCAACTGTTCACCCAGTCATTTACTCAGTCAGTCAAACATAAAGCAACTCACAGATCTGCTCACGCTTTGCTACTTGATCATTAGATCTTTATGGCTGGTCAATATTTGAGAGAATAATTAGTAACTTGTTTGTGCAACATTTCTGCTTAGTAATCCATCCCCGAACTAATTAAAACAAGAGCTTCCGACTTGATTAATGCATTTAATACATGAAAGAATATTTTCTAATCCTTCTTATTAAAAAACTGCTCTAAGTCAATCTAAGGAAATGTACATTCTTTTTTTATTAAATAAAGCTATAGTCAAGGTAACACCCCTTAATTAGTTTTGAGATGAAAAACCTAAATATAAAAATTTAACTAACTGTTCTCTCCCTCACTGGAAATGCAATCCAACTTTGGTCTTTAGAGTCAGACATACAGTTATGTTACTCCTGTACCACCAGCTACCAATGCACCGAGGCACACTGCCCTGTGTTCTTAGGCTCACCAAATCATTTGGTTATTAGATAATATGCTAGAAACTAGATTCTTTCAGAATATTTTTCAAAGAAAGTATTCTCTACTCTTTCTTTTAACTGTTTCTGCTGAAAACACTTGATATCTGAGAATGTTTTGACGATCTGAATTTGAATGCACCCATGTAAGCCGAAGATGAGCAGGAATACATCTCTAGACTGCCTTGATGACTAGGAGTACAACTGATATTTTGAAATATCTAAAATTTATAAATCTTTCCTATGAAACAGTACTTGAATGACAAACTATAGTTATGTGTTTTCATTGTTAATGGGGCTAGTTTTACTCTTAATTGTTCTAATCCAATCTAATTCTGCCCATTTTACAACATCTATAGATTTCAAACACCTAAAAGAATGAAGCACCGCTATTAATTTACTTAGTTTCTTATAATCAAGACTGATTTTCAAGACTGATTTTTCCTAGGGATATTTCTACTGACCCATAGCATGTTTCCCATTTTCATTAGTTTATAAATTCCCAGAAAAACCTTGGGCAAATATTTTCTCAGTGCCAACAATTCCTGTGCTTTTCCTAATTAACTCATTTGTTTTATATCTTACAGGGTTGGAATCAGTAATTATTATTTCCATCTTTCCATTGGCTGCTAGAAAGCTCACAGCTAATTTATGGCCCATTTCTATACTTCCTCATACATAGTATGGGTAATATTCTCATTCTGAGCTTCATCTTATTCTTTTTAACCTTTTTTCCTCCTTTGCCACAATATATACTTAATTTTATTTTGTCCTGCTGGATATATTTTTGCAAGCTGCCTTGAACCCCTTCCAGAATATAATCAATCCTAGAGAAACCTCACATACACACTAGTCTAATTATTAGCCAGTCTGCTTCTGGGCTCCCAAATGTAACAGGAGCCAGACATAATCAAATTTATTCCACAGCTGTTCAACAATCCTTGTGTTCATTCCTGGTTGATAGATATCTATTCCCCATATAAACCATTATATATATATATTATTTTTTCATTCTCTTTGAGCCATTGCAATTTATCTCACTATCAAAAGGTAATATCTCTAACTAAACTTCAAAGATGATAGAACCAATCAACTAAATTCCCTCACTCTCCTCCTCATACCCCATCTTAAAATTTCTAAATTATAATCTCAATCAAAAGAAAGAAAAGGCTTTCATCTAGGTTTTTAATGTTAAAACTTTCTCAGTTTTTTTCTAAAGCCTTACTTTATCTCGTATATTTAATGGCATTCACTCTGCTGGCTCCTTCCTTTGCCAGAGAATTTTATAAAGAACATTTCACTCTCTGCCATTGTCATTTTCCAGGCAGTGCCAGAGGTTCCTGCAGTAAGACTGGAAGAGATAAGCACTTGGAACTAGAAACTGGGAGGTGATGAACCAACAGTAGTCAGGGACAAAAAATTTAGTAAGTAGAAAACAGAAAAAACCCTGACAGCCAACAGGTAATAATTAGCAAGTGGTTGGTATCACAGAGTTTCCACATAAATTAACAGATGCCCCAACAGATGGGACACTGCAAATGTCACACATCAGACAGAGTCAGCCTCTGAGTTCCATGAATAGGCTTAGACTTATCAAAGCAAGGATTCTGCAAAGAGAAATAAAAGTAGCCCAAGTACCTGAATTGGTACCAATTACAAAGTGGGGAACTGATCACTGGAACAAAGCGGTACACCAATTATAAATACTGAATGATAAAGCATCAAATTAGCAACAACTACTTCCACTGCTGAATCCCCCAGTATTAAACTGGAACTCTTTAAATCCTTTCTAAGGTCAGACTTAGTCCCAGGGGCTGGGCTGGGAAAAGGGTGAGCATACTAGTGGGGGTCAAGTGGAACAGATGAAAGAAAATGATCGCAGAAGTGACATATGGGATAAAATGCACGGAAGAGGAACTCGGAATGTAAAGGTGATGTGCTGGCGCGCTGCGATGCTGGTGGCCCGGGTTCGGATCCCGGGTGCGCATCGAGGCACCACTTCTCCGTTCATCCTGAGGCCGAGTCCCACATACAGCAACTAGAAGGATGTGCAGCTACGACACACAACTATCCACTGGGGCTTTGGGGGGAAAAATAAAATAAATAAAAAATCTTTAAAAAAAAAAAAAAAAAAAAGGTGATGTGCTGGGAGTCTATTATAATAAAAAAAAAACTTCTTAATAAGCCTAGTAACTATATCAAAGCCACATAAATTTACAAATATCACATCGAAACCGTGTGTGTGTGAGAGAACAAGCACTAACACATGCACTGTGGGGGGGATGCTCCGCTGAAACAGCTTCTCCCCATGTCACTAATTTTTAGTACTCAACCCACTTAAAATTGTGCTCACACGGCACTATAAATCAAATAAATCCAACTCCCCTTTATATGCAACAACTAAAAAATGTAACCACAAAAAAAGGTGTCAATTTCCACACCTTACGGTATATGGTTAATTTCCATTTGCCATCTCTCACTCACCAAAAGTTTTTCTTTCTCTCATAGTTTCAGTACGATATTTGTAAATTTAATATGACTTTGATGCAGGTAAGATGGTTATTAAGAAGCATTTATTTTCTATGCATAATCCTCCTTTCAAATGTTCCATGCTTTTCTGATTGATGACTAAGTTGTTGATTTTCCAGGTCCTAATTTGGTCCCAGAGACACAAAGTAATTGGATATTTGTTTGAGATGGAAAACACTTTCAGACAGACAACCTTTAACTTCTCTCAGCCTGAAAACCCTTTACTTCTGATTAATTAAATCCTCTTCCTTTTTCAGAGTCCAACAACAATAACAATTAACACTTTCAACCCCTGTTCCATGTGATTTGTTATATGTTAATTCATTTAATCCTCAACTAGGTTTCCTCAGTGGAACCACTGCACACAGAAAATTATCTTAGTGACTGTTTTCTCAAATCTCACAAGGATGGTTCATAACTAGTGCCATTCCAGATGCATAGGAGAGAAGTCATTATACATACAATAGATGCCTTCGGTCATTAGGGCTTAACTTTCTCAAGAAACCCCAGTTAAGAAAGGCCACAAGTCAACAATCCCAGTAGGTAAGTTATTTTATCATCCCCATTTGACAGATGAGGAAACTGAGGCAGAGCTGAGTTACTTGACCAAGCTCACATAGCTAGTAAGTGAGTGGTGTAACCAGGATTCAAATCCAGGCAGTATAGCTCCAGTCCTCACTACTTCAGTAAGTCCAACACTTGCTCTGAATCCACTTAGCACGTTCTCCATGTATAGGCTAGGGTATACCTTATGACCTAACCCTTAATGATTTGCTATTTTTATAATTATTTCACATGCATACTTTTTTCCCACAACAAAACTGCAAGCTGTTTAAAATAAGGATCACAAACTTTCCTTGTATTCCCACAGTGATAGATCCACAAAAAGGTATTCAGAATGTTTGATTATTGCAACTATTAATAGCCATAAAAAAAATCAAGAAAGAGTGAATCCAAATAGGTGAGACTAGCTTACTTGATATAAGCCTCGCCTGAGCCAAACTAGTCATCAGTCATTAGAGACACATTAATATATGCATATTGAACATAATGAAATTTAAAGATAAAAATATGGACAAGATTCACATAACACAGACATATCTACAACTAATAATTTTCAAGTTATCATATAATTACTAGTATGAAGGTTGCTTTTTCAGCAATTTCACTTCCTAGTTCCTTCTAATAATTTCTCACGTTCTCACACAGATATCCTAAAGTACACAGAAAAAAAAACAGAGGACAGAGAGGTGATATAAAGATGAAAGTCCCTAGAAACCTGGTGGGGCTCTATTTTAGAACACACAAATCTAGACTAAAGTTAACGTGGCAAAAGAGAAAGAAAAATAAATGATTTCCACCTAAACTTCAGGATGCCATACACAAACACCTTTGAATTTTCATATTGCCATTGCTAATAGGTTTGTAAATCATCTACTTGCCCAAGAATTTTCTTTGATTTTTTTTGGGGGGGACAGGGGGAGGTGTAATCTAGAATATAAAAATCTTTCAATATTTCCAACTATAAGGAAGAGAGAATAAAGATGTTTACAGCATAAACTCTCAGTGTTTCAACACAAAGGTTATAAAGACAAATGAAACAGAAACAGAGGTAAGACTTGGCAAGTGGATGAGTAGGTCATTCTACAGCTAATGAATATTTCATCACAATGACTTGATACCTTTCCTCCTTTTACTTAAATACTGATCCATTACAAAACCTAATTTTATAGATTCTTGAATATATCTATATTTTTATTTTGACTAGAAATACCTAGAACACGTCAACATTAAAAAATATTTTAAATAAACTCATGACAAAATTAGGAGACACTAATTAAATAAATCTTAGAGCATACTAACATAAAAAGATGGAAATTTAGTTTTTAACTCTTTGTTAAGTATGCAAGATAATATACCTAGACTTTATTATAAATAATGATTACTAAATGGGAACTTGAGCTCCTGGGTTAATTGGAATTGCAAGTGGTTCTTTGTCTGATGCTTCAAAGCCCCTGTAAAACCTACAGAGGAAAAAACTACTTTACTTGATATCACCAAATGGTATAAAACATTAAAGTGAGGAAAATAATTTTACTTTCTTAGGGCATTTAGTCAGGTTTCTGTTTACTGATGAAAATTCAGTTTTTCTCCTCTTGGACCCAGAAAAATTAAGCCCATATTTAGTGGCTATTTCTTCCCTTTTTCCCATCAAAACCAAACATTATTCTATATTTCACCTGTGGTCTAGTTTTAGAGCTTTTTAAAGTCCCTATTAAAAGTCTCAAGCAGATGGATAAAAGTAATTTAAATAAAATGTCCACCCCAATGATAATGTTTACCATTTCTTTAAAACCATATAAATAAAACTACTTCCTGATACGACATCAGATATTTAAGCTTGAAACATCACCACAATTCACAATGTATTGAAGTTTAACATACAAGACCAACAGCAAATATTAGTCCTGGACATCCCTTATTCAACTCTAAGAATTACTCAAAAACTCTGCTAAATATATGTCAGAAAAGCCAAATGCATATGTAAGTTAAAAATCCCAGAATGGTGCGTAAAACTAGTGTTTTGAAAGAAAATTATACATACCTGGCTAGTTCTACTCTGGGATGCTTTCACTTAGAAGGCTGTCTCTATTGCATGCAAATTACTGCCAATATGATTCCTAGCTGTTGTTCTTTTAAATTCAAAACACCAAAGCTTATGTTTTAAGTATTTTAGTGTTCAAAGGTTCACTATTTCATCATATTTGTTTAATACATATTTATTTACACTACACAGTTTGGTTTTTTTTTTTCCAAATGGTATAATTAAACAAGGAAACAGTATACTCTGCTATTAAATTGTCCCGGAAAAACTCTGTGACTTCACTTTATGACTGCTGAAACTACTCTGTACAAGTTTAAACAACCTTATTTCAAAACCAAAAGTAGCTGTTATTGGACAACCAGAGTTTTCAGTAAATTTCAATTTCATTCAATAAGTAATCATTGAATGCCTACTAAATATAAGGTACCATGGTAGATTCTGTGAAGCATTCCAAAAAAGAAGACATTTCCCACCTTTAAGGAGCTTATGGGATAGGAGAAATCTTTTAACATATAACAACAGCAGCAAACTTCTATATAGTACTGGGCAGTGTTTTAAACATATAACTCACATATTCCTTACAACAGCCCTGTGAGATAGGTGCTATTACTGCTCCCCATTTATAGATGAGGAAAATGAGGCTTGGAGAGGTTAAGTAATCAGCTCAAGGTGCCGAACTAGTAAGAGGCAGAACTGGGATAAGAATGCAGGCAGCGCCGCTCCAGAGTTCATTCTTTTAACCACTCTGACCCTGCTGACTTGAAAAAAATGATTAAGGTAGGGTGTGGATGAGTGGCAGTTTTTTTTTTAAGTATAAAAAAAATATATGAGGCCAGGCTGGTGGCATAGCAGTTAAGTTCTCACGCTCCGCTTCAGTGGCCTGGGGTCTGTCAGTTTAGATCCTGGGCGTGGACCTACTCACTGCTCATCAAGCCATGCTGAGGCAGCGTCCCACATAGAGCAACTAGAAGTATGTACAACTATGACATAGAACCATCTACTGGGGCTTTGGGGAGAAAAGAAGGAAAAAAGGAGGAAGATTGGCAACAGATGCTACCTTAGGGCCAATCTTCATGAAAAAAAAAATACATAACAAAAAAGAATTAAAAAACATATATGCATTGAGTTACCAAAAGAAGATCACATCCAATCAGGTAGAACTTGAAATGTGGTCCCAGAATAGGTAAGTTTCAGGGGAAGAGTAGAGTGGGAATTCTAGGTAAAGAGGATGCATAAGCAAGGGTTTATGTTAAGGTAATATATTAAAAGTATGAGTAAGCAGTCAGCTAGAAGAGAACAATAGGAAGCCATTAAAGATTTCTGAGCTGGGTATTGAGAGGGAATGTTTTAATAAGATTAATCGTATGACTGGGAAGGAGGGAGGCAGGCTTGGATGCTGGGTGATCAGTAAGGTGTCTTCCACAAATAGTCCAAAGAAGTAGTAACAGCCTGGACTATGGTGGCGATAATGGGGATGGCAGGGAAAAGAACAAAAAAGCAAGACGTGTTAGAGAATCAGAGATTACAGAACTGGATAACCCAGAGTGTCTGCTGTGCACCAGGCACTGGGGACTCAGGAACAAGCATGCGGGAGGCATGAGAAAGTGGAGGCAAAGGTGACTAAGCTTTGGAGTCTAGATGACTGGAACATCAGGACAATCATTAACAGAAGCTAAAAGCTCAGGAGAAGGAGCTCATAGAAAGTATGAGGCAGTTAGTCAGCTACCTAGCACGGGGCAATGAGAAAGAGGCCCAAGGTTGAAGTTAAGGATTTGGAGTCATCTGTGGAATTGAGAGTTGAGAATTGTGGCAAGTGCTTCAGGAGTAAATAGCCAAGAAAGGAGGTAAAAATAGCAGAATAAAGAAGAAAATTAGAGTAGTGTAGGGTCAAAATAAGGAGAGCCCAAAAAGGAGCAAAAGACCAAGCTCGGAGAGTCTAAGAAGGCAGGAGGCAGAGTCACATATCATACTGAAGAACTGAGGATCTGAATTCTTTTCTAAATTTTACACTCAAAGTATCTTATATTAAATTATTTTTAAAAACTTACAAAGTCTAATCATGTAGGTATTGCTGTTATCCCCTAAAGCCGATATGTAAAACTAACAAAGTATACAAAATCCCATAGAACTCTAATTCCTCACCCTGAAGAGCATACTGAAAATAGACGAAGCCACGGCACAGACAACATGTACAGCTCCATGTACTGTCAATTTTACTCAGTGGTAGGCCATTTAAAATCCTACCCCATATTAAAACAAAAGCGTATTATGGAGTGAAAGAAGATTCGTAAGACTTCACAGAAATTTCACACTTGCCTCAAGTCCCTTCCGGTTTGCTTCCCCAATCCCCCACTACATGTGCCTTCATTCTCCCCAATCTTTATCTCTGACCTCAAAGAGCCCTATAACTCAGCATGATAAATCCTTAACATAGGGGTAAGGTATAATGTGCTATAAGAGCACATTAGAGGAGCCTTTTCCCAGTCTTGGGGAATCAGAGGCAGCTTCCAGGAGGAATTACACAATCTTTAACTTGGGACACCAAAATAATACATGCCAAAAATGTGCATAAAACTCTCAAATTTCATCTAAACCCTGAAGTTATTATAGATTTAGAAGGAATTAAAGTAAAAGTATGACGTTGACAAAATGGTGCCTGCAGTTAGGAGAAACTGACAAATATTTTGCTTTTTATCTCAGTACTATTAATGACTGTACTTCCTATTCTTCATATACCAAATAGGAATATGAGTATCTTTCTGAATTCACTAAATCCTTTATAATTAAAGTTCATTTAACTTCACAAGCATGTTCAAAGATAGTTGACAGTGAACTTTTGAGATTTATATGCAAACTATGTTTAGCCTGAGGTTAGTTAGCTTGGTCAGTTAAAGTATGGTATTAGTGAACCCATCGTTCCGATGTTCAGACTGTCTGGTAAGTCTTACTTTTCCATGGAGTAAACCTGGCCAGTTATCTTCAGTTCTGCTATAGATGATCATAATATGGATTTAGGGAAAAAAAGGAGAGAGAGAGAGAGAGGACATAACTCAGTATAACACTGCCACCTGGATAACAGAAATAGCCGCCCAGCACATCTCCCAGAGTCTACTCTTACTCCTCTATAATCCATTTCTGGGTGGCAGCAGCCAGGGTGATCTTTCAAAAAACTTATATTAGACTATGTTGCCCCCTCTTCCCCAGCTTCAATTAAAATCCTTTAATAGAGTTCTAGTCACAGTGCAATAGGAAACAAACTCCTATAGGGCCCGATAGTATCTGGCCCCTCTTACCTCTGCAACTTCATCTCACACCAATATCCCCCTTGTTCTTCATGCCTAGCCACCCAGGCCTCCCTTCTGTTCCTTCCCACAGCAAAGCCTTCTTACTTCCTGTGCCCTCTGCCAGTTCACAGAGATAGAGACACACAGCCCCCATCCTCATGGGTAAGAATTTCTGAGGAGTAAAGTGTCTAGTCAAAAGAACAACAACAAACCATATAACTATCTCATGAGGCCCTATGTGATATGCATGAAGTGGCAGATGAGCATCAGCCTTGAACAAAATAATTAGTTCAGGGAAAATTAAAATTAATGCTAATAAGCCACACTCATTGAATGAGGGACTCTAAATTATTAGTAACAACCAAGACCCAATATAAACTAGAAATCTCAGCTTTTGCACTCAGACAGCATGCTTCCACGCCTAGATAAGCCAACAAATCTCCACAAAATTATTACAAAAATAGTAACCAAAAATAGTAACATTAAGAATGCTACAGGCAGCACTGGTGAGTTTTAAAGCCAACATTATTATGCTGAAGGAGTAATCAAAATGATCAAGAGGGTAGGATGGTGGTTTTGGCTGTACAACAATGTCAATGTACTTAATGCTACTGAACTTAAAAATAGTTAAGATGGTAAATTTTATGTTATGTGTAGTTTACCACAGTTTAAAAAGGGGGAGGAGGGTTAGGAAAGTTTCAACACATTTTTAAGATTAAAAAACCTGGCCCTCCTTGCCCTGAAAAACATAAAAGCTAAGAATGATACCATCTAAGTCTATTAATCATAAAAGATACAGTAAGAATATGCAATTGCTCACTAAACTATTTACTAGAACCAAAAGGGAAAAAAGATGATAGACAATTGAAAGAAAAAAATATAATTATACTTTTAACATGTTTATCTTCATTAATAATCAAAGATTCATATTAAAAAATACTATTTTCACCCATCAAATTAGAAAATTAGCAAAAAAAGTACAAGATAATAATCTGGGCAAGAGAAATGAGTACTCTCATACATTGCTAGTGAAAGTATAGTCAAGGCTCTTCTGAAAAGAAATTTGTCAGTATATATTAGGAGTCTTAAAAATATATGTACTCTTTTGTCCAATAATTTCACTTCTGTGAATTAACCCTAAGGAAAATCTAAAATGCATAAAAAGATTAATGCCCAAATATGAGTGTTGATCAAAGCATTATTTATAATGAAATAGTGAAAAAATGAATGTCTGGCAATAAATGAATAAATAAATTCTGGTACATTCATATAATGCTTTTCTATAGCAAGTGAAAATATTTCTGAAGAACATGTGATAATATAGGAAAGTGTAGAGTTAAAAAAATTATGTAAAGTTGTATATACCAGGTATAATGTCAATTATTTTTAAACAACATGAAAAAAATCTATGCCTAGAATTTTCCTACTTTTCTACAGTTGAGCTTATGTCACTATAACGGGGGGGAGGGGGGGATAAGGTTAATTTAGCAATAAATTAATTCTAATTTACATTTGGGAGGACAGAATAAGGGAAGTTATGAACTTCACAGAACATCCATCTTGCTGTTTTATTTTTCCCCATTAGGCTATTGATACCCTAAGATAAGGAGCTACATCTAATTTTTTTATGTATAATATCTAGCACATAAAGCAGTTGAGATATAGTAATTGCTCAATATGACAATCTGAAAACACCTACCCATCTAAATGACAGCCTTCTAAACAAAAAGAAATGTACACACACTTTTTTTTCTCTTAACAATCAGGAACCAGCCAATCAAGCCAAAAATCTGTGACTCTATGAAGTAGTATTTGATTAAAAATAAATGTTACCACCAATAAATGCCTTTCTTTTCTAATTTCTAGAAAAAGCAGTAGAAATGGTTTCATGATGAAGATAGGTTTTAGGGACCTAAGGACCGATTAGATTTGGTTGGGTAAAGAGCTTGGATAGCAATTCAAGTAAAGAGGAAATGCCCAATCAAAGGCCATAATTAGAATTTTCCTATCCCTTAAAGGCCGATGTTCCCAAAAGTTCTACCTTCAGCCTTCTGCTCTTCTCATTCTACACACACTTTCTGGGTGATCACCTCTACTCTCATGGCTTTAATTATCATTGTTAAGACGACAGCTTCCAAATCAGTATCTTCATTTCAGAATTCCCAATCTTCAGGCTCAATTTTTAATGCTCATTGGCCATCTCTACTTGGATATTTGTTTCAAACTCAACATACTTAAAAGTGATTTAGTCTTACCTATGTAAACCTATATTCCCTATTTCTGTGAAACAGAACCACTTCCCACCTAGAAAACTAGGTTGTTCTTAATTTATCCCTTTCCTACACCTATACCCATCAATTAACAAGACAGGAATTCCTAAGTCTTCCTTAAATCAATCTTTTCATTCCTATCTCTAAAGCATCTGTTCTAATGCAGGCCCACATAAGCTCTTGCCTAAATCCTGAAATTGCTTCCTACTTGATTTTCTTGCCTCCAGTTCTAACTCTCATCAGTCCTCTTCAGAGATCAGCTGAAAAGTCACCTGCTTAGGCAGGTCTTCCCTGCTCCTCCAGACCAGGTTAGATTTAACTGTGACCAATTACACAGTAATCCTCCACCTCCCCTGTCTTAACACTTCTGAAATGATCTTGAGATCAATGGTTGTCTACCCTATTAAGTCAGCTCCTACGTGAGGGACAGGATTTCCTCTCTCATACCATTTTGTTTTACTTAATCTAGGGCTTACTTAAAATGACTTAGTGTATAGGATCTAATATGTGACTGACAGTAATGATTGCCTGGACCCTGTATATCCCAAACATGAACCTATTTACTTTTTCAATGTATGTGGATGCTTTTTATGATCAATCCAATATCAATTAATTTCAATCTCACTGCAAGAAATGACAGATTTTTGTCATGTATTTTCTTAGTCACCGTATATAAAAAGCACAAAGATCTGTGAAGTTTTTTTGATATTAGAAATAGGTCTTCATATTTGAAAATGTGAGATAATTGGATTAGGAAGAAAGTGGCCTAACAAAATAGAGTGAAATATTTAACAATAGAAAGCACTCCTTAAATAATGTGAATTGACTAGAACAGAGATCAGCTTGTAACACTTGGCTGGTTTTTTATTTTTTCCATTTTGATTCAGAATTTGCATAAACCATTGGAAACCCTAACTGCTAACAGAGGAGATATATCCAACTACGTCACCATAAGCAATATTAGCCAATGTTACCCTGAACCACAGTAGAGAATCTTGTCTTATCCACCCTCTCCAAGTTTGCTCTCGAGTTAGCTAATTAAGGTCTTTGGGAGAAGAGAATTCAGATGACAAGTTACCTCAGCAGGCATGAACAATCCCAGACACCAACCAAAAACAGTTTTGATAGATAAACCTTGGCGATAACCTACACTAAACTCTAGCAAGTGTAGTAGAAAAGTTTGGAAAAAGTTCCTTTCAATATGTGGGTAGCTATAGAGAACTAAGAGTCTGGTAACTCAACTAAGAAAGAAACTAAAAAACAGAAAATGTTACCTTTTCTATTACTCATCTTTTCTTTTATCACCTTCAGATTCAAAACATTGAAGGACATTCTAATTAAAACTCATTCTGAGTATGATCTGATCATCTGGGGAAGATATAAATTATTCATTAGATGTTATCAGAACAACTAGGAGCAATCTGCAAAAAGACAGAGTCAGATCTCCAAAGAAAGAAAACCAAAATAAACTCCAAAGGGGTCAAAGATTTATATAGAAAACATGAAACCAATAGTTAAAGAAAATATAACTTCTTTATACCCTTGGAGTAAAGAAGGTCTTTCTAACTCAAAATTTTAGTCATAAAAGGAAACTTTGATAACTTTGGCTACATAAAAATAAAAAACTATGCATGGCAAAAAAACAAAAACAAAAAAACCCACCACTATGAGCAAAATCAATCAAAAGATAAATGTCAAACTGGGAAAAATATTGGCTATTCCTCATAACACCAGCAAAGGGCTAATTATAAAAAAGAAAAACGAACTCAACAGAAAATGGGCAAAAAATATGAACTGGCAGTGCATGGAAGTGAAAATATATATGAAAAGAAGCTTAAAGTCACTCACAAGAAACATGCGAATTAAAACTACTTTGAGATACAACTTTCACCTAACAGATGGGCAAAAATCCAGAAGTTCAATAGCATACTCTAATGACAAGGCAGTAGGGAAACAGGCACTCTCATCTATTGCTAGTGGGAGCGTAAATTGGTACAACTCTCATGGATGTCAATTTGACAATATTCTTCAAAATTACAAAATCAAACCCTTTGACCCTGCAATTCTACCTCTGGGATTTTAACTTATGAATATACTTACACAGATAGGAAATGACATATATACAAGGTTACCCATTACAGTATTAGCAAAGATAAGAAACAACCTAAATATACATTAATTAGACACTAGGTAAGTAAAATATGATATACACATATAATGTAGTACTGTACAACTTGAAAAAAATGAGGAAGCAGTCTACTATATGAAAAAAGGGACAGAACAGTGTGTATAGTGTGCTACTTTTTGTGTAAAATTTTAAAAAGTGAAACAATAAGAATATAAATTCTGAGGGGCTGGCCCCGTGGCATAGCGATTAACCCCGGCCTGGGGTTCAGATCCGGGGCGTGCACCAACGTACCGCTTGTCAAGCCATTCTGTGGCAGCGTCCCATATAAAGCAGAGGAAGATGGGCACAGATGTTAGCCCAGGGCCAGTCTTCTTCAGCAAAAAGAGGAGGATTGACAACAGATGTTAGCTCAGGGCTGATCTCCCTCACCAAAAAAAAAAAAAAGAATATAAATTCTGAATTGCTGAAATATATATATATAGAATGCCTGAAAGAACAACAAAGAACTTACTAGTGACTGCCTAGGGCTAGAATTAGGGAGGTACACAGTACTGGGCAAATTTGGAAAAGAGGTAAGAGCAATACTTTGCAACGTGTACCATTTTTTAAACTATTAAAAATTTTAAAAAGAAACAAAACCATCTCAGTTCCAATAAGCAGTTACTTCACAGATGGGAAAAATAAGCATATTAATATGAACAAAACCCACACTTCTAGTATACTATTTCTGAGAGTAGATAAACACTTTTCATGTTACCCCTCTATAATACTTTTTGAAGTGAATGGTTGAAATAGAAGTGGGGCTGATTTTAATAAAAACATATGCCATTTCCAAAAAGTGGTTTCTAAATGTTTTAGCTAATCTGTATTATCCCTAGAATAATGTGTTACTTTATCTGCAGAACTTCAGCATCTACACTATTTTAAAAAAAAGTTTTCTGGGGCCAGCCCGGTGGTGCAGTGGTTAAGTTTGCACGCTCCACTTCAACAGCCCAGGGTTCACTGGTTCAGATCCTGGGCAAGGACCTACTCACTACTCATCAAGCCATGCTGAGGCAGCGTCCCACACAGAAGAACTAGAAGGACCTACAACTAGCATATATGACTATGTACTAGGGCTTTGGGGAGAAAAAAGAAAAGAGGAAGATTGGCAACAGATGTTGGCTCAGGGCCAATCTTCCTCAAGGTGGGAAAGAAAAGTTTTCTGTGGACCATCACTAGTATGCTTGGGAATCTTTGGGCGTACTACAAATTGATGCTGAATAATAAGGGGCATCTCCTCTTCCAAATTCCCCTCCCCACCGTGGATGACCTCCCTCTTAATTCCAATGACCCCCCCAAAAAAAATACTCTCAATACTTTAAATAGTCTCTTAATAAATAAAAGTTCCTGAAGACTTGGATTCAGGCCCCAAAAGGGTACCTGGGCATAATGGCTAATGGAAACTAGCCATATGGTAGAAACCCAGGACATCCCAACACATCACACACACTCAGGCCATCTTCAAAACACACTCAGTGTCTGCGCTACACCAGTAAAGAAATATTCTTCCTTACTTACCATGAAAAAAAATTAACATTACAAGTGAAATACTATTTGATTTATGGTTGTTAAAAGTAGCAAAATGTAGAATGGGACACTAAAACACTCCATCAAAAATTCACTAAGTAGAAAAGATGAGATCAAGGCACTTGTAATTTCTCCCTGAAAGACAGGATTTTAAAAGTCAAGGTTTGCCTCTATAATTTCCTTCCTTTCCTCTCCTATTTCTGGAAACAGCAACACTCCTAACAACAGGAGCTTCTCAAAGCAGAAAATAAAACATTTCAGCAAAAGCAGGTTGATTACCACTAAGATGAAGGAAGGGATAGCAGTCTCTTCTCCAGTCCTAAGCAATTGTTAGTCACCCCTCTTCCTCCTGCCACCTCCCAATCTCTTAGCTCTAGTCTAACATGCCAATGATTCTAGAAAACCAATCCAGAATTATAGCTGTCTAATGTATGCTCCCTTTTAGTTGGGATCAATGAAGTGTTTATACACACACATATACACCTGTGTGTGTGCATAAGTTTGGGTGTATACACAAATACCTGTATACTACATATAAATATAAGTAGATCCAGATTGCCTGTGTGTACATGTACAAAATACACACACACACACACACACACACACACCCCTTTTAATCACTGGAGGTAACAACTGAAATGGAAGCTAATTTTCAAACTTTCTCTATTCATCCTGTGCTATAGCCCATTTCACAAACTAATATTTATTTTCTTACAGAGTGCACTTATCTACAACCATTACATCTAAAACACAGGAGAGCAATGGTAACATCATTGTCACTATAAAAAAATTATTTCCTCCTCACTAAAATACTACTAAAAGTTGGAGAAAATAGCATAAATTAGAAAATTCCCCAGAAGAAATTATTATCCCCTACAATTTCTAAAACACATCAATAACAGAAAATAATCATTAACTTTTCAAACTGAAAATGTGCAGGAACATTATTCCTCGATCTATCAAAACCGGAGCATTTTAAAGTATTTTCCAGCCTAATGCTGTTATTTTCTTTAAATGTCTGCAAGTTAAATCAATCTCAAGAATATGTCAGCACATTCAAAATAGTTTTGACAAAAAAAGAAGTTAAAAATTCCAGAAGAAAACTAACACACTGCTTCAAAGTGGAGGTAAACAAATTATATGTTAATTCAGAACGAGTATTTCTAATTAAACAAATTGTTTCATCCCCCAAAAAAGGACCAAGATAAAAACAGACTGCTTATCTTATGACAGTCCTAACCATATTTATCTAGCCATCAGAAAGTATCATGGACATGGTATTATTGCTTTCATCAAACTTTGCTTTAATATTTATCTAAGATTGTACAATGGTTTAATTCAGAAAGAGTTCGATAACCTGAGAAATGAAAAAATTTGAGGGCATTAAGGTGATGGAAAAAATATGAACTGTTAAGTAAGGTTGGAATTTAATTCACATGCAAATTATTTTAATTTTGAAGGACTATGAGAGAAAACTCCAATTTTTTTAAACCACACTGTAAACCAGTACACTCCAAAATAGGGTATGAAAGACAATCAATTTGGTGCAGGAATATTAAAATTCCTTTTTAAAAAAATCTTAAAAGACACTGAGCTCTGCTGATATTTAATATGCAAATTGAAACTGGCCCACTCAGTCCATCCCTTGGTGAGATGGTCTCCACCAACTAGAGTCCTCAGGCTGTGCCCCAGTTAAGGTTTCCTCAGCGGCAGTTCCACAGAGGCTTAGGAATTTTCAGTAGCATGCTTACCTGGTTACTTTCAATGTTTTAAATTTTACTGCAGTTTATGGGCACCTGGTTAAGTGAGTTATAGTGTTTTAACTAAAATAACCCACACCAAATGGAGAAATGGCTTTAAAATATTCCTGCAAAGGAATATAGGATTAGGATAATATTAATAATGCAAACACGAGCAAATAAAAGGAAAATGGCAGAGCTGAACACTTCTCCTAGCACAAATACCCTATTAACCAGATTAGCTGGTAAATGCAATGACATAAAATCAGATCTACAAAAAAAAAAAAAACCTGCAAAACTATCAAGAATTCTATCTGAAATACAGATTTATGTCCACTACCACAATTGACAATCACAGTCCTAAATATATATTGTGCTATGATAATTAATGAGAATATGAAGCCATCACTATCAGTAGACATCTAAGAATTGAATTAAACATCCAGAACATAAAGATAAACTCTATATTGTTTAAAGATATGTTTAAAGCCATACAATACTCAATCCAGTTCTTTCAACATTTTACAACACTCACTAAATATTACTAACAACAAATAGTTATTACATTGGGAAAAGAGCTGCTCGTCCTCCCACGGTAAAAATGGGTAAAATGATAAAAAATAAACAGTATAGTAACAAATTAAAATGCAATCCTTAATCAGTAAATATTTTCAGAAGAATTGAAGGAAAGATTGCTTAATGTTTGAAGAAAGAAGTATTAGAGCAAATTATATAGTATGGAAGGCTGGATATAGAAGACACATTTCTTACGTATCTGCCTATGGCATTTGCTACATTGTGTTTCCAAAATAAAACATTGTGTGTATGTGAAGAATTAAAGAAAAGTTTTATTGGAGATGATGTAATCTCAAAAGCAAATTTCTTCTTTAATAAATTGTATGTGTAGCTTCTGATGGAACAGCTGCTTTAACTAGAAAAAGGATTCTCAGATAAATTTACAGAGATAGCACCTTATGTGAAAATTACTTGATGAGTCATTCAGTCATAGGCAAGTTACTGCAACAAAGAAGTTGAAATAAGAAGTGTGCACTAACTGTTCCAGGACATCATCAATGTAGTTAATTTTATTTAAAAAAAAAAATACCTTTAAAATAGAAGAATCATCAGGATATTCTTAATGAGATAGGGAGTGGCTGAAAATTCTTTTCCCCCATACAGTTCACTAGTTATCTATTGTAAAGAACATAAAAGACTTGTTGAACTTAAAAGATGGGCTTGGATTTTTCTTTTACGGAAAGAAAAACACTCAAAATTTGCTGACCTTTTCTGTGATGATGAGAGGTTAAGCCACAAAGCAGAATCTTCAAAACAATAAACACTAAACCTGTACCTTCAATGTAAACGCAATGTTTGAACAGTTCATGAGAATGTAACTGCTTTTCTAGTGTAACTTTCTATGAGAAAGGAATGTTAAAGATGGATGTTTCAAATCATCTCCATCATTTTGTGATTTGTACTAAAAATGTTGAGAGAGTAATTTTTAAAAACCTCTCATTTGCACACTCAAAAGCTTAGAAACTGAATTTTTAACCTGTTTCAAAATCTTCCGAAAGAAGTTCATCAGGTTTTTAATCCATTTCATAAAACGATAGAAACTTAAAACCTTCCAATCAGGTGCAAGGACAGACGATTAGTGACTAGCCAAATATCACCAAACCTCAGCATAAATGCTGGATGATACTAAAATCTTAGTGTCATGATTTAGGAATCATTGCCATTTGAATCTATGTATCTTTGTCAACCATCTCTGACAGCCATAAAAAAGTGTCAAAATAAACTGACCATGGAATCAGATTCATATTACTGTCATAAAGACTTTAACCAAGATTTTAAAAAATAATGAAGCAAGTTACAGAGTGATGTTTAGAAATGTCCCCGTGACTTTGTGATTTCTACTGAAATGTTGAGAGTGATCTAAAAAACCTCTCAGATCTGCATACTCAAAATATATACTTATATTAGGGGTGAGCTAAAAATAACTTCTGACTTACAGAGGTGAGCAATAAAAAACTAATTTATATAACAAATTTGGTTCTCCTTTTCCTATCAAGAAGCCCAACTTAAATAGAAAAAAAGATGATGCCCAAAAGCATAGCCAATAAATAGTATCCAATTTTTCACTGAAAAATTTATAAAGTTAGAATTTACATATAAATATCTTCAATCCTAGTGGATCCCTCATGTCACAACAACTGAAAACATTTCCAAGAACGTAAAAGAGGTATTCAATCTTTTAGGATAATCTCTTCTTCCTCATAAGTAACCTGACATTTTTAGCGGGCTGAGTAAAAAGGCAATCTAAATTTGCCAATACTGATATGCCAGAGACTTATTAAGAAACTGTACTATAGGAAGATGAATGTAATATATTTAAACAAAGCTTTTTGAATTCAGACTACTTAATTAGAAAACATGCATAAAATGTGTCATCATTCAGACAGTCCTATATTACCACCACCAACACAAAGAGTTCAGAGAACAAAGAAGGTGACTGCTAGGAGGGGATTATTGGTTTGTTTTTGTTTTTAATGCACTAAATTCTGCAACTAAGATATCAACGCTCTGGTTTAATAGTTCATATTGAAAGTGGTAGCAGAGCTGCTGATTATTTTTAGAAATCTGATGGCCATTACAAGATTGTTTTTAATGCCTTTTTAAAAACAACAATGAAAAACATATGAGTTCATTAAGTCATATTTTCCATGAAGAAAAGACTTATATTAGAATACGTATACATTGACAGTAGAATGCCACCAACTTAAAAAAAAACAGTAGACTACATACTTAAGATGTTTGAAGAAAAATTACTGAGTTCTTATAATTAAAACTTTACAAATTTTAGGAAGCATTTAATAAGCTATTTTCTTCAGATGTATTTTAATCAAGTGTGATAATAGTGACTGATTTTTAACTTGTTAAATAAATAGAAAGGTTATTCTCTGCTTTCAAAGGAATATTATAAATTTAATCGGGAAAATAAAGAAATGCAGTACCATGTTTAGCAAAGAAATATGTTTATAAATTTTTTAAGATGCCAGAGGTAATTAGTGCCCCATTAATTCAAACATATACATTTTCTCAAAATAAGCTTACCAGTACTTCAGAAAGAAAAAAAAAGTCCTATACTTCAGTGTACTTTTTGCTCTACAAAAATACCAATCTGGATGGGAATAAAACGGTTTGTGGTCCAGCAATGTACTTTGGCACCACCCAATTTTTAGAATAAAAATGTACACTAAGCTCACAACTGCCACAAAGTTGTTCTAAAGAATGTTAGGCAATTCAAGCAAGAAAAACAAAAAGAGCTATAATGTACATTATTTCAAAACAATGACTCACAGTTAATGAGTATTCTAAGTGATTGCAAAAGGCTGAAGTGATTAGTTTATTCCAACGACCAAATGCCAGGCTACCAGGAGTGTTTATTATTCAGAACCTAGCAAAACAGGCCCTAAAATTACAAAAAGATTTTTTGACACTTTAAAGTTTTCTTTGAGAAACACACAATGTTAAATGGCAAACTGAATCTTTCCATTCTAAAGTTCTCTAGTACAAAGCGTAAATTGAGTCAAGACAAAAATTAAATCTATTAAGGAAAAGACCTCTTTGACCCCTGTAGGAATGGTGCAGAGGAAAACCTCCTGAACTAAAAAATGAAAACAGAAATGCTGACAGTGGGTCATGGTCCCCAAAGAAACAAAAGTATGAGAAAAAATAGAAACAGTACATTAATGAAATGAAGAACTCGACAAGCAGACAAGCAATGATTCACTACACAGTACCTTAAGTTAAAAATTCTTGTGCTGTTCTTAAACTCAAATTATCACTAAATATCCCCTCCTAGAGATGATCACAAGTCAGAATCGCTTGAGAGTTCAGAAAAGACATCAAACCTGCACTTAAAGCCAAATCAAAACTAGCTTGAATGTTTTCTTCCCGAAGTTAGAAACAAATCTAACTTTTCAGTTTTGGAAGGCCCGAAGAGTGGAACCATTATTAAGTACCCATTATTTTCATAAAGTATCAGAGCCAAGAAACAGACTCTAGAATTTTTTTCTTAAATAACGTATCTTTTGCCATCATAGAGAGGCACGGGCTGGGAGAGAATACTACAGTCCAAGTTAATTCAGCTTTTATAAAAAATTCTTTCAATATTATTGTGAGTTTATCTGTCATTGATTACTTTTTTTTTTTCCTTTACTTAGTAAAAGGAAAATGTGGCGGCATCTTAAGACTCAGTGAAATGAAGAGTCTAAGCCAGTTGCTGTGCCAAGCACTGGCAAATGGTAAGCAAAAAGCAAAGAAGATCCTTGGTCTCTTGGGAGCTTTTAGCTAAACGGAGAAATGGTACATAAAAATGTAAAAATGTGCCTATAAGCAATGATACAATATGTACATGGCACTATGAAAGCAAACAAGATAGTCATCTAACCTATTCAAGAACATTAGAGGTGCTCCCGAGGTAGGGAAATGACGACTGAGCTGAGACATAAGGACAAGAAGGAGAGACAAACACCAAAAAGTGGCCAAAGGTGAGACTGGAGAGGTAAATAGGGACTTGGTCTTTCAGGGTTACACAAATTATATTAAGGATTTTTGTCTCTATCCTATCCATGGATCCTAAGAGCAAGAGGAAGTCAATTGAGTGTTTAATTAAGGGGATAATATCATTAAACTAGTATCTTGAGAAACATCCCTCTGGCTGTATTGTGGACAATGAATTGGATTAGCACAAGAGTGTATAGAAGGAGACCAATTAGAACTGTTATAGTTTAAGTTAGGAAATCACGGACTGAGCCACGGTAATAGAAACAGAGAAATAGGCTGTTGAGGTTTTAGACACAAAAATCAATAGGGCTGAACGACAGACTGGGTAAAGGAGGTGTAAGGAATACACAGATATGCAGGATATCTAGCTTTCTGGCATGCCTAACTGGATGGATGGGGGTGATACTCACTAAAATGAGCAATGCTAAAGGAAGTCCTGATTTGAGGGGGAAAAGATCATAAATTCATTGAATGTGTTTGAATTGCTCTTGGGGCACACACAATGACACCCCAAGTAGGTAGTTCGATCTATAAAGTTGTACCAGTGTTATTAAACTTGATTCATCAGAATAAAGGTAGTTGATCTGAGGTATGGATAGAGACACCCAAAGAATTAAGAGATAATGACCAAGAAGCCAGCCTTAGAAACCCCAAAATATAAAATGAGCCTGGGTAGAGTGAGAATGAGTCTGCAAACGAGACCTAGAGCCAGCTAAGATACAGAGGAGTAAAGACTCACAGAACTAAAAATGTCAAAAGAGAATGCCATCAATTATGTTAAATGCTGCTGAGAGCACACATATGACAAGGTATGAAAACTTATCACCAAATCAACTCCATTTGATTTGGTGATAAGACCACTGATAACTTCAATATTATTTCAATGAAGTTATTAAGAGGTAGAAACAAGACTGGAGTGGGCTGAGAAGTGAGGGGCATTGGAAGAAGTGGAAAGAATGTTATAGTCAGTTTTTAAGTTTGGGTACATAGAGGAAGAGGTGAGACAGTAGCTACAGTTAGATATAATTCCTTTTGATTGGAGAGACTTTAACATGTATGCATATGAGAAGAAGCTAGTTGAAAGGAAGAAGTTACCTATGAAAAGAAAGAAGGGATAAAAAAATCTTAAGAAATCTAAGAAAGCTAAGGTAATATGATGTAGAGCATAGGAGAAGAGAGAGGGATGGGTGCTGAAAAGACTTATGTTTGGTAGCAGGAGAATGAAGTCTTTCTCAGCAAAGTAGGAAGTGAGGTGTCTGTTGAGAAAGCTGCATGTTACTCGATGTAAGCGTATTCTAATGTAGTAAAATCTTAGTTAAATGAGAAGGCCTTCATATAATAACAGAAACACTTATGTTTATTGCAGGACCTGGCACACAGTAAATGCTTTATATATATTAGCCCATTTAATCCACAAAACAACCCTGTGAGGCAAGTATGTTTATTAGCTCCTTCACAGATGAGGAAACTGAGACACACAGAGGTTAAATGACTTGCCCAAGGTAAGTGGCAGCACTGGGTGTTCAAAAGCAAACACTGACTCTAGAGCCAATGCTCAATTAGTATGCTGTCAGACCTCTTGGTGGGCTTGAGACGCCCCTACAATACCCATGTTGTCACTACAGATGGCTGGTTTCTTGGGACACTTAAGATCCTAAGTCTGGGACTGCCAAGATGAGTTACGTTGACCCCACATTATCAAATAATAAAAATATAAACATTTATGGCTAAGAAGCCTAGGCAAATAAGACTTCACAAATGGACCTCTGTAATCACTAATTCACACTAGTGAGAAAGAATCCCAAAGGTTTTTTTCTTTTTCAACCTTTCAACGCTTATTTTCCAGGACTAAACAACGGTCCAACAGCACTGAAGTGGCATTACACTTTACTCGTTTATGTGTGGATCTCCCTCACTAGATTGGTGCATCTCAAAGGCTGCCTATGTCTTCTTCATTGAAATATTTGTTGAGTGCCTAGTATGTGGCAGCTACTGTGGCAGGTGCTTAAAAAACAATATAAACAAGACAGACATGATCCTTGGTCTCAGGGAGTTGGGCAATAAATAGACAAACAATATATGCTTTTAAATTGAGAAAAATACTAGGAAGAAATCAATAGAATAAGAGAATGTAAGTCAAGATGTAGAATTGGATGTTTAGTTATAGTGACTAGAGAAGGCATATCTAAAAAGGAAACATTTAAGCTGAGACTTGAGAGCTGGGACAGGGGCATTCCAGTCATTGGGAATCCCCTAAGGCAAGAGATAGTTAAACAATTTAGAGACTGAATGAAATAAGCCCAAGGCTGGCTGGAGGGCAGGAGTAAGGGTAAAGTTGGAGGAAAAGGCAGGGCAAGATGATCTAGGGCCTCACAGGCCATGACAAAGAATTTGGATTTTATTGTTTTTACAAAGGAAAGCAATTGAGTATTAAGCAGAAAACAGGTAAGATTTTATTTATGCCTTAAAATTGTGATAAATCATATTCTGTGAAGAATACAGAGGTCAAGAGACAAAGCAAGGAGACCAGTAAGGGCTACTGCAAGAGTTCAGGCAAGAGATGATGGCAGCTTGGAGTAGAGGCTGGTAGATGGAGATAGTGAGCAGTGCGCAGGTTTCAGAGAGATTTAGGAAGTAAAACTGATCTTTGAAAAAGGAGCAAAGAAAATTCAAAGGAGAAAGGACAGTCTTTTCAACAAATGGTGTTAGAGAACAACTGGACATCCACATGCAAAAAAAAGAAAAAACATTGACCTTATACCTTTCAAAAAAGTTAACTCAAAATGGATCATAGACCTAAATGTAAACTGTAATTTTACAGTTACTCACAACTGTAAAATTTCCAGACGATAACATATGAGGAAATCTGGGTGACCATGGATTTGGCAATGGATTTAGATACAGCACCAAAATCATGATCCATTAAAGAAAAAATTGATGAAGTAGACTTCATTAAAATTTAAAACTTCTGCTCTGCAACAGACACTGTTAAAAGGAGGAAGATAAGCCACGGACTAGGAGAAAATATTTGCAAAACACTTATCTGCTAAAGGACCTGGTATACAAAATATCCAAGAACTCTCAAAACTCAACAATAAGAAAACGAACAACTGATTTAAAAAATGGGCAAAAAATCTGAACAGACATCTTGCCAAAGATGATATATGGATGGAAAATAAGCATATGAAGATGCTCAATATCATGTCATTAGGGAAATGCAAATTAAAACAATGAGATACCACCATACACCTATTAGAGTGGCTACAATCCCAAACACTGACAACACCAAATGCTGGTGAGGGTGTAGAGCAACAGGAACTCTCATTCACCACTGGTAGAATGTAAAATGATACTGCCACTTTGGAAGACAGCTTGGTGGTTTCTTGCAAAGCTAGGCATAGGCTTACCGTAAGATCCAGCAATCGCACTACTAAGTATTTTTCCAAATGAGTTGAAAACTGATGTCCACAAAATCCTACACACAAATGTTTACAGCAGCTTTATCCCTAAGTGCCAAAAACTGGAAGCAATCAAGACATTCTTCAAAGATGAATGAATAAACAAACTGTGGTTGATCTATACAGTGATAAAATGAGCTATCAAGCCACAAAAAGACAAGGAAGAAACTTAACTGCATATTGCCAAGTGAAATAAGCCTGCAGAAAAGGCTACATACTGTGTGATTCCAATTATATGACATTCTGGGAAAGGCAAAGTTAAAAAGACAGTAAAAAAAGATCAGTGGTTGCCAGGAATTGGGAATGATGAAGGATGAACAGGTGGAGCAGTGGATTTTTAAGGGCAGTCAAAACTTTTCTGTAAGATACCATAATGGTGGATATATGACATTATGCACTTAGCAAAATCCATACAACTGTATGAACCCTAATGTAAACTATGGACTTGAAAGTATCAAAATTGGTTCAACTGTAACAAATGTACTAAACTAAGGTACTATGTTAGTAGACGAAATGAGGGAGGGGGAATTAATTGGAAACTTTCTGCACTTTCTGTTCAATTTTTCTGTAAACCTAAAACTGCTGTAAAAAAATTAAAGTAAAAATAATCCAAAAACAAACACTTGGACTAATGAATAACAAACAGACTGTATATGGGAGGTGAGGAAGAGACTGCTCCATGGTTTTTGACATAATGAGATGAACAGTGGTGCTGCACTGAGATGAGGAAGACAAAGAGAAAAATAGTTCAGGGTTGGACATGTTCATTTTTTAAATTATCCTAGTGGATATCAAGACTGGAGCTTTGAGAGGTGGCTGGGAGGGAGATAAAAATTTGGGGAGTTAACAAAAGTATTAAGCCATGGGAACGGACCAGTTCATCTAAGTGTAAAGGGAAAAGAGGATAGGTAAAAAGTTCAAGGATTGAGCATTTAACTACATTCCATAGTTGGATGAAAAGAGAAAGACCAGCAACAGCAACTACTAAGCAAAGGCTAGAAGGAAAACCAGAAGGACATACTGTTATGGAAGTCAAGAAAAGGACGTTCCAGAAGGTAGGAGTGTTCAACTACACTGAATTCTGCTAAAAGGTCAAGTAAGGAGGGACAGGTGTCTAGTGGATTTGGCAAGAGGGAGCACCTGGGTGCCTTTGACAAAAGCAGTCACAGTGGTATTAGAAGCAAAAGCCTGATTGGAATAGATTGAAAAGTAAATAAAATTTGAGAAAGTAACAATATGAATAGACAATTCTTGATGATAAAAGTGAGCAGAGATTGCAGTAGAAGTTAGATGGTGGGGAAAGGGTCAAGGTGGTTTCCTTTTCTTAAGATGATATATGACAGCATAATTAGATGCTGGTGCAAATGAGCCAGTAGACAGGAAGATTTCTTCATAAAAAGAGAAAATACTAAAGCCCAAGTCCTTGTCAAGATACAAGAGAGAGATCCAGGCTCTAAAGGACAATGAAAAAAAGCCTTTGAAAAGAGGGGTACAGAGAAATAAGCATCTTAATATATCCAGTGCTTGAGAGATGAAATTTAGTAGATGAATGCTCAGTAAGATTAAATGAATCAAATTGACTAACTGTAATGGTTTAGACAGCTCCTAGTAAAGCACCATTACTTTTAAGTGTTAGGACTCAAACTAAATTGAAGGTCAATTCAAATATTTAAAAATGCATACTGACTTCCAGTTTCCGGTCCAACAAGTCAAGTCGTCACTTTGGTGCACACAAGAAAAAAGCTGAACTGAAAATCAACAACTCCTCTTAGCTCCAAAGAATTGAGGTTACAGGACAAACTTCCACCCCAAAAACTGAAGAACCAGGCATATACAGAAAACTGCAGCTTACCAGAAGCAGAAACCACCACTGGAGCCAGAAAAAGGTAGAAAAACTTAACGCAAACTGATTAACTGCTAGACTGAGAGTGCATCAACTTGAAAGATTAAAAACTCCTGGGAAACCAACCTCATGGGGCCTCCCACACCGTCATGAGTTTTATCTCCAGAAGCCCCATTAGGTTCTCAGGGCAAAGAACAGAGAATAATCCCCTCTGCTTCTGGAAACAGGAGAGGTAAAGCAACCATTTTGAAATGAGCCCAAAGCATGTGGTTCCCCTTAACAAAGGACTGCCCTCAAGGAAAACTATTTTACCAGAGGCTAACCAACATGGATTGCACCAAATCCTAACCAAATGGGAAAAGGGAAATATCCAAATCAGGCCCTCTCTATCCTTCCTGTGCCATCCGGGGGGGCCGGGGGGGTTGGCAGTTGGCAAGGGGCACTTGTGAAGGTGAAAGCCCACAGTAGGATCTACTAAAAGACTGAGACCTAATGATAGGACCACAAAACACTTCCCCTCCCCGACACCTTAGCACATCAACAGGGAATTGTAACTGAAAGAATGGCAAGGCTCAGATTCTATTTATAAAGGAGTCTCTAAGGAATCCCAAAGATGAGAGAGTAAACCAAAAAAGGACACTAGGGAAACTTTTGGCCTCCAACACACACACCTACAACAAACAGTAAACAGACTAACAACTAGCCAGATCAACATAAAACCTCACACTAGAGGCCTATTTGCATAAGTCCTTTTTACCCAATACATCATATCTAGCGTTCAACAAAAAATTACAAGGCATGCTAAAAGGCAAAAAACACAATCTAAAGATACAAAGCAAGTGTCAGAACCAAATTCAGATATGACAGACATTTTAGAATTAATAGACCAACAATTTCAAATAACTACTAATATGCTAAAAGCTCTAATGGAAAAAGTGGTAATATACAAGAACAGATGGGTAACATAAGCAAATAGAAGAAAATGCTAAGAAAGAATCAAAAGGAAATACTAGAAGTCAAAAACACAGTAACAGAAATGAAGAATGCATTTCATGAGTAGACTGGACATAGTCTAAGAAAGAATCAGTGTGCTAAAAGATACCTCAATAGAAGTTTCCTAAACCGAAAAGACGGGGGAAAAAAACAGAATATCCAAAAACTGTGAGACAATTTAAAAAGAAATAACATACAGATTATAGAAACACCAGAAAGAAAAGAGAGAAAGGAAGAGAAGAAATATTTAAGAAATAATGGCTGAGAATTTTCCAAAATTTATAACAGACACCAAACTACAGATCCAGGACGCTCAGAGAACATGAAGTAGGATAAATACCAAAATATATACACTTTGTTGTTAGTGTCATTGAGTCAATTCTGACTCCTAGTGACCCTGTGTACAAGGTCTTTCTGCACCATCTTCTCACCTCCTGGTGCTATATCAGACAATGCCCCACTGCTATTGATAGGGTTTTCATGTCCAATTTTTTCAGAAGTGGGTGGCTAGGTCCTTCTTCAACTACTCTCTCTTAGTTTGGAAGCTCTGCTGAAACGGATCCACCATGGATGACCCTGCTGGTATTTGAAATACCAGTGGCTCAGTTTTCAGCATCACAGCAACATGCAGCCACCACAGTATGACAACTGACAGATGGGTGGTGTGGTTCCCTGACCAGGAAATGAATCCCGGCTGCAACAGCAAGAGTGCCAAATCTTGACCACCAGACCATAAGGGCTGGCTATTATCTACACATAGGCATATCATATTCGAACTGCACAAAATCAAAGACAAATAAAAAATCCTGAAAGAAGCCAGGAGTAGGAGTAGGGGACAGGAAACCTTACCTATAGATGAAAAAGGATAAAAATTACATCAGACATTTCCTCAAAAACCATGCAAGCAAGAAGAAAGTGGAGTGAAATATTTAAAGCATTGAAAGAATAAAAAAAAAAAAACCACTATCACTCTAGAATTTTGTATCCAGCAAAATTAACCTTCAAAAGTGAACGAGGAAAAAAAAACTTTCTCAACAAAAAGGGAGGGAATTTGTCACAGAAGACCTGCCTTGAAAGAAATGCTAAAAGAAGTTCCCCAGAGAACAGGAAGAATATACAGGTCATGGGACTACATAATTTTCTTCTGGAATAGCATTAGACAAGAAATAAAAGAAGGCAAAACAAAATCTCTTATTTTTAAAATTCTAAATTGATCTAACACACAGTTTGTTCAAAAGACAGCAACAATATATTGGATGATTACAGCTTATGGAAAAATGAAATAAAGAACAGCAATGTTATAAGTGATGGGAAGGAGGAAGTGGAAATACTCTGTTATAAGGTACCTGCACTGCCCATGAAGCAATACAGTGTTATCTGAAGGTGGATTAGTTGTAAACGTATACTGCAAACTCTAGAGCAACAACTGAAAAACATTTTGGAATTGTAATAATTCAGTATATATCAGTATAACTGATATACTAAGAGGAGAGAAAATGGAAGTATATAAAATACTCAGTATCAGAGAAGACAGAAAAAGAGTGGAAGGCAAAATAAATTTTAAAAGAACAGCAGCAATGAAAAGTTACAAGCAAGACAGATATTATTCCAACTATATCAACATTTGCTTTAAATGTAAATGTTTAAAATATATCAATTAAAAGACAGAGACTATCACAATGAATAAAAAAACAAGAACCAACCAAATGTTGTCTATAAGAAACCCACTTTAAAGATACAGGTAGATTAAAAGTAAAGGGATGGAAAAAGATTTACCATGATAACACTAATCAAAAGAAAGCTAGAATAGCTACATTAATTTCAGAAAAAGTAGACTTCAGAACAAGGAAATGTTATCAGGGATAAAGAGGGGCATTACATAATGATGAAGCAGTCAATTCTCTATGAACACCTAACAATCCTTAATATGTTATCTGCCTAACAACAGAGCATCAAAGTATATGAGGCAAAAACTGATAGAACTGAAATGAGAAACTGATGAATCTACTATTATACTTAAAAGACTTGAACACCACTCTGTCAGTAACTGACAGATCCAGCAGGTAGAAAATCAGTAAAGACAGCTGAACTGAACATCACTATCAATCAACTGGATCTAACTGACAGCCAAAGAATACTTCATTCAACAACAGCAAATATACCTTCTCAAGTTCACATGGAACATCCACCAAGATTAAAGGCATAAAAAACACCACAAAAAAACTTAGAGGAATAGAAATCATACTAAGTATGCTCTCAGACCACAATGGAATTAAACTAAAAATCAATAACAGATACCAAATATTTACAGATAGATGGGAAACCCCAAAATACTTGGAGATTAAACAACGCACTTCTAAAATAACACACTTCTAAATAACACATTAGTAGGGGGAAAAAAGTCTCAAGAGAAATTAATAAAAATTTCAAACTAAAAGAAAATGAAAATACAACTTATCAAAATTCTAGGATGCAGCAAAAACAGTGCTTAGAACGAAGAGTAATACAAATATATAAATATAAAATACAAGGCAAACAGAAGAAAAATAAAAATTAGAGCAGAAATTAATGAAACTGAAAACAGTAAAATAGAGAAAAATCAACAAAACCAAAATCCAGTTATTTTATCAATAAAATTGACAAATCTCTAGCCTGGCTAACAAATAAAAGGAAAGATGACACAAACAACTAATATCACAAATGAAAGAGGGGCCATCATTACTGATCTCATGGGCATTAAAAGGTTAATAAGGAACATTATGAAGAACTGTATCCCCGCAAATTTGATAACTTAGATGAAATGGACCAATTCCTTAAGAGAGATAATCTACCAAAACTTACACAAGAAGAAACAAACTAAATAGACTTTTACCTATCTTTTATCTATTCCCAAACCCAGATGGTTTCCCTGGTGAATTCTACCAAATATTTAATGAAATGATACCAATTCTCTACAATCTCTTTCAGAAAGAAACAGAGGGAACAATTACTAACTCATTCTATGAGGCCAACCCAGTATCAAAAATCAAACAAAAAGACATTAAAAGAAAGGAAAATTACAAACCAATATCTCTCATTAACATTGATACAAAAATCCGTGACAGAATATTAACAAATTGAATCCAATAATGTGTAAAAAGAATTATACACCATGTCCAAGTTCAATTTATTCCATGTATCAAAGGCTGATTCCATATTCAAAAATCAATTCAAGTAATCCATCATATCAACAGGCTAAAGAAAAATCATGATCCTATCAACAGATAGAAAAAAAGCACTTGACAAAAGCCAACATCAACACAATTAAAAAAAACTCTGAGGAAACTAGAACTAGAGGGGAACTTCCTTAACGTGATAAAGAATATCTAGAAAAAACCTATAGCTAACATCATATTGATTAGTGAGAAACTAGATGTTTTCCACCTAATATCTGGAACAAGAGAAGCATGTCCCCTCTCACCGTTCCTATTTCAACACTGTACTGTGAAGCTCTAGCTAATGCAATAAGCAAAGAAAATAAAAAGATATATAGATTGAGAAGGAAAAAATAAAACTTTGTTTGCAAATGACATGATGTGTATGCTTAGAATCCCTAATAAGCAAGAAAACTCCTGCAACTAATAAGCAACTATAGCAAGGTTGTGAGATACAGGTAGTCAATTGTTTTCCTATATGCCAACAAGGAACAACTGGAATTTGGAACTAAAAACACATCATTTGGGGCCGGCCCCGTGGCATAGCGGTTAAGTGCGTGCGCTCCGCTGCTGGCAGCCCGGGTTCAGATCCCGGGCACACATCGATGCACCGCTTGTCAGGCCATGCTGTGGCAGCATCCCACATAAAGTGGAGGAAGACGGGTACAGATGTTAGCTCAGGGCCAGTCTTCCTCAGCAAAAAGAGGAAGATTGGCATGGATATTAGCGCAGGGCTGACCTTCCTCACAAAAAAAAAAAAAAAAAAAAAAAAATCATCTGCATTACCACCAAAAAAAAACAAATACTTAGGCATAAATCTAACAAAATACGTACAAGATCTAAATGAGGAAAAAACAACAAAATGCTGATGAAAAATCAAAGATCTAAATAAATGGAGAGATAGTCCATGTTCATAGATAGAAAGACTAAATATTGTTGGATGTCAGTTCTTCCCAATTTGACCTTTAGATCCAATGCCATCTCAATCAAAATCCCAGAAAGTCATTCTGTGGATATAGAAAAACTCATTCTAAAGTCTATGTCAAAAGGAAAAAGACCCAGAATAGCCAGCACAATATTGAAGAAGAACAAGTTAGAGGACTTACACTATCCAACTTCAAGACTTACCAAAAAGCTGCAGTAGTCAAGACAGTGTGGTATTGGCAAAAGAATCAACAGAGCAATGGAACAGAATAAAAAGCCCAAAAATAGACCCATACAAATACAGTCAACTGATCTCTGAAAAAACAGCAAAGAAAATTCAAAGGAGAAAGGACAATCATTTCAACAAATGGTGTTAGAACTGGACAGCCACACACCAAGAAAAAAAAAAATTAATCTAAACATTGGCCTTACTCCTTTCACAAAAGTTAACTCAAAACAGATCATAGATCTAAATGTAAAACTCAAAACTATAAAACTTCCAGAAGATAACATAGGAGAAAATCTAAGTGACCACGGGTTTGGCAATGAGTTTTTAGATACAACACCAAAAGCATGATCCATTAAAGAAAAAATTGATGAAGTAGACTTCATTAAAATTTAAAACTTCTGCTCTGTAAAAGACACTTAACAGAACGAAGATAAGCCACAGACTAGGAAAAAGTATTTACTAAACACTTATCTGGTAAGGGACTAGCATCCAAAATACACAAAGAACTCTCAAAACTCAACAGTAAGAAAACTGATTTAAAAAATGCGCAAAAGATCTGAACAGACACCTCACCAAAGATGATATACAGATGGAAAATAAGCATATGAAAAGATGCTCAATGTCATATGTCATTAGGGAATTGTAAATTAAAACAAGGAGACACCACTATACCTATATACACCTATTAGAGTGGTTACAATCCAAAACATTGACACCACCAAATACTGGCAAGGATACAGAGTAACAGGAACTCTCATTCACTGCTGGTGGGAATGCAAAATGGTACTGCCACTTCGGAAGACAGTTTGGTGGTTTCTTACAAAGCCTACCATATAATCCAACAATCACACTACTTCGCATTTTTCCAAATGAGTTGAAAACTTACGTCCACACAAAAACCTGCATACAAATGTTTATAGCAGCTTTATTCATAAGCGCCAAAAATTGGAAGCAACCAAGATATCCTTCAAGGATGAAGGAATAAACAGACTGTTGTAGATCTAAACAATGCCATATTATTTAGTGATAAAAAGAAATAGGCTATCAACTCACAAAAAAACATTGTATATTGCTAAGTGAAGAGAGCCGTCTGAAAAGGCTACATATCCAACTATATGATATTTTCAAAAAGGCAAAACTATAGAAACACAAAAAGATCTGTGGTTGCCAGGGGTGGAGAGCGAGGGAAGAGATGAATAAGTGGAACACAAACCATTTGTAGGTTGGTGAAACTATTCTGTATGATACTGTAATTGCGATACCCAACAGTATGGATTTGGCAAAACCCATAGAACTGTATGACATAAAGAGTGAACCCTAACGTAAATTATGTACTTTAATTAATAATGATGTATTGAAATTAGCTCATTAACTGTAACAAATGTACCACACAAAACATGTTAACAGAGGAAACTAAGAGAGGTGAAACATGGTATATAGGTGGGAACTCTGTACTTTCTGGTCAATTTTTCTGTAAAACTAAAACTACTCTTTTTCAAAATTACTTTTTCAGTATTTTAAAAGAGTCAATTAAAAATGCATACTAAGTAAAATATCTCTTTTATCTACTTTAGACACTGAGGTTCTATATGAAATTTTCCTGAGAATATGCATTCTTTTTGGCAAAGATGTCTGGCAATCAATGGTGCGATAAAATTATTTAGATTTTGACAGATCTTTCAAATGCCATCTTTGTTGCTCACTGATTCTGTGTCCTTGGGCAGGTTTTATAACCTCTGAGCTTCAGTATCTTTATGCGTAAAATGACAAAATTATCTTTCTCACAGGTCAGCTGGATTAAATTACGTAAATATACATAAAGCACCTAGCGAAATGTGCACAGGGTAGGCATGTAAATATCTGTTCTTTTCTTTCTCCCTCATTTACCCTAAAATTCTAATTCAGGTAAGGTAGAATGCACCCTATCTCAAACCAGTGTTTCTCAAAGGTATTTATACCTTAAGAGGTACATATAACTATTAAATAAACAAGTTGTGTCTTCCTAGAGCTCAATTTAAAATTTGAGGGAAAAAAACTAAATATTTAACTGGTAATTTAAAATGCTGTTATACCAAAACAATGCTGTTATAGCAGAGTATTTGCACTATAGTTCAAGAGGCAACATAAGACTCTGCTTGCATTAGAACTTGGGCCACATCCTCAGACTTCCAGGGCTACTTCTTCACCATCTTCTGGTTTTTGGTATATATCCCAAATTTTTCCAATGAAGTACTGCCTTTCGTTTCTAATTATGTTACTAAACACAAATTCATTTTTTTCTCAATGTCAGTCACATGTCAACAGTTCAGCACCAATGGGCCTGGTTACCCTTAAATTCGCAAGGACAATCTGAAAAACAACATTTTACATTACACAAGTCATTTAATATGGAATTTATGGTTGAGTCAGAATTAAGCAAGCAAATAAAAAAGAAGTGAAAGGGGATTGTACTTGTTGGACTGATTTCTCAAGGTCTTACTATTACCCTGAGTCAACTTTTTTTCTTTTCCACTGAACTGTGCACATTCGTCCTTGCATAAACAAGACTTCTAGCCTAATTTTTAGAAACAAAATATTTTGCATATCACTCTATAACTTTTTTGCCCGAGAGAATCTCAACATGAATAAAATTAAGCACCTTACTGGATAACTATGTAAGGATAAATGAAGTGGCATGAGTATTCCAGAACCAAACACAGGCTGGGCACACCTCTACAGTCTCAGTTCAGTATCACATTATTAAGAAAAACAATGATAAACTGAGGCATGTTCAGAGAATATCTACAAAACCTTTATGGACTTCCCAACCATGCTACATGAGTAAGGGCAAGAAAATGGAGGTGCTTAATCTGTAGGGGAAAAAAAACAGGCTTGGAATTGATGGAGTATAACAGCCATCTTAAAATAACTGAAGGATGTCATATTTGAAGGGAATCAGACTTGCTCTGTTGTCCAGAACTAGAATCAGCATGAGGAGGCAATAAAGTACAGGTAAGTACAGATCTCCAAGCTTGCAGTCGAGAGACATGAGTCCCACAGACAGTTTGTTTACCAACTGTGTGATATTAGAACTATACGTGACATTCCTGGATATCATTTATCTTGTATTTAAAATCAGGGTGCTAAACTAGGTAATTTGTAAGGTAACTTTCAAATAAAAAACGACATGAAAGCAAATTCTGGATCAACTTCTTATCATTAGAGCATCCTGAACATGGAATCAGCTTCCTCATGAAGTAGTGAGTTCTATCACCAGTTCTCACCAACATTATCATTTGCTCCACATAAAGGCTGACGTGGAATAGATTGCAAACTATTTTAAGTAAAAGTCATATGTCCACGAGCTGGTGTTCTTATAAAAAGAAATAAGAGACAGAATGGAAGATTACTGTGTTTTCTATGTTGCCATTTATTGAGTAAATTATACTAGTAATTCAATTCTAGAAATAAAATCCTAAATCATTTTTCTAGCTCATCTGTATTGAATACTGCATTTTCCTTTGTTTCTAAATGTACTAAATATTATGCTAACACTTGACTCTTTTAACCTACTTAATATTCCTTAGAGAATAACAGTATAACTTTATTCTCTGAATGATTCTATATACTAGTCAGCAGTATTATTTCTTCATCCTTAATATAACAGATTCCCCTGAGTTACAGTCTAAGTGAATGTTTATAAAACTCGAATTAATTGCTCAAACCAAAATAAAAATTACTCAGTACAGCTGTTTTCTAAGTTCTAGGTATCGTTTAACAAAAATAGGCATTCACAGCAAAAATGAAGCCAGGCAATTATCTCATGGAATATGTACTCAACTTTCCATCAAAGCACGATATTTCAATAGTGGCTCAGGGCTTAAAAATACTAAATTAAATATGGATCATAAACATGAAAAGAGCAAGGGTGGGAGATGCCTTGGAATATAAGAGGTCAAGTACAATAAAGGTACAATGTTTGGATAAATATTTCTAAATGCACACAAAGTCATGCAAAAACAAACTTGTGGTTTATCTTTCTCTTCTCCGGGAGAGATTTTTAAGAAAAATTATTTTCCTAATTCTACAAACTGTCTGAAAATCCAAAGATATCTACTATAGTTCAATTTATCATCAGACATTACATTGACCACATTTTGAACATATTCCTACCTATGCCATACCTTACCTCTCGAGTAGAGATCCCTTTGATCAGAATTCCTGAAAATTCCGATGCATACTTCAAAATTCCCTAACATTTTTTACTGCAGTAATCTAATTACCTTAGATGTATATATTAGTGAAAAAAAACTTTAGAGCACCTATGTGCTTATTTTTGGAAACACAGATCTTTTCACATTTTAGGACTAAATTAATATGAAATCTTTTTTTTTTTTTGAGGAAGATCACCCCTGCGCTAATATCTGCCAATCCTCCTCTTTTTTTGCTGAGGAAGACTGGCCCTGGGCTAACATACGTGCCCATCTTCCTCCACTTTATATGGGACGCCACCACAGCATGGCCTGCCAAGCGGTGCGTCGGTGCGCGCCCAGGATCTGAACCGGCGAACCCCAGGCCGCCGCAGCAGAGCGTGCACGCTTAACCACTTGCGCCACCGGGCCGGCCCCAATATGAAATCTTCTTAATGGGGAATAAAAACACCTGAATAAAAAGCAAGAAGTTGCTTAGGATATTTAAGCACTGACATTTTGCTCAGTTGTTTCAGTATAGGAAAGTAAAATAAGATCTGTGCACATATTTATAAGCTATAAGGTCAGTACTTTGCAGTCACATTGCTTACGTAACATTTACTTTTTTAAACAGAAGCTACAAAGAAAAAAAACTGTTTCCTCACTAAAGAACAAACAAAACAAAATTTATACTATAGTTAATCCAATGAATGATGGGAAACAATAAGCTTATGTTCTTATACCTCAAAGATATAAAGGTAAGCCATGTTCAACATTCTTTAATATTTTTATTTTGAAGCTATTGATGGTGTAGGGAAGAGTCCATGTAATAAAAATTAAATTATTTAAAACTCTCATTTCACCATTATTTTTACAATTATGTTCGAAGTTTCCAGTGTAAGATTTTTATTTAACCCCCGGCACCCTACCCTTTTATACACATATAGTTAAGGTTTATAAATTTTCTGTATTCAAGCAAAATATAGCCTTCCATTGAAATATATATTGTCTGTAAACCTTTAACAGCTTTAATTCTAAAAACAAAATTTTATCCACAAAATCTCTACTCATCTTTTCTAAACTTACCCGACTAATATAGCCAAGAATTTTAGCTTCCTTTCCCACCCTCCAAATAGAGTAGCTCTTCTAAATTATAATTTCCTCAGAATATTAATTTCTTTGGGGAGCCAAATTACTTCATTTTAATCCATAAGTTGTCATTAATTCAACTTTTATTTCTTGCGTAGAACCCCATCATAATGTTTATTTTAATTCTGGAGTCCACTTCTTATCTAAGTTTCTTCAAATCAAACTGGAAATCCTCTTGCTTCTAGCAGACTCTGCATAGAAAAGGTAAATTATTTCAATGGCTTCAATTAAGTTTACGTAGCTATAAAGATAAGAATTGTTAAAACCAAATTTTATCCTTTTCCATGTTGTCTTTATTGATAAAGTTAAAAGCAAGAGACTCTTAAGTCAAGATTTCTCATTCTATAATTATTTGTTCAAGCAACTAAAATATAAAACATTTTTTTTCTTCTGTTAACAGCTCTAACGAATTGGGTAGTTTTCCAATCAGCCATTATTTTCAAATGTTCTTTTTCTGGGTAGAGGAACTGTCTTTTCTATACTATTTTGTAAGGGGTTATATTTTGATCAATCTCTCTTTAAAAGATTTGACCATATTACTCCTGATATTTACAACATTAACTCAAGAGTTTTAATGCTTTGCAAAACTGACATACAAAAACTCTAAAAAAAATCCAATTCTGGAAACAAAGCTAAGATGAAGCTAATTAGGAAAATGCAAAAATAGACTAAATAGATCACCTACTTCATAACATTTGGTACTGGATGACCCAAGGAAGAATCATTTTAATTTAACAGTTTAAAAAATTTTTTCTCAAAAAATATTAACATATATAAGGATAGAATATATATTCAGAAATACTTAGAGAAAGACACAAAATTAAATACACTTAAAAATACTGTTGTAGTTTTCATTTTCTACTCCTGAAACAAAAATAAGCCATTTATCAGTAAGTGCATTTTTTCATGGAGAAAATATTTATTAGTTTTCAAATGATCACATATTACAAATATTACATAGTCATTCTAGAAAAAAAATTAGCTTATATTAATATTCATAAAATAAACACTGGAAAATACGATTGCATATTGTGACACGAAATATAAAAAAATCTGAAAGGAAAATGTATCAAAATAAAAGTTTAAACAAATCAGTTCACATTAATATACAAAAAGTTTCACTTTTAAATAGTTTTTAGTGGCATGAGGTGAATAGAAATGCACTTACATTTCTTTTCCACACTTTAAGGAACAGAGCTAAAATTTAATCAAAGCATGAGATTAAGAGATTAAATCACTTCCATCTTCAAAGCTGAAACAAAAGGCTAATAATTTCGCAGGCCATAAACTGGTTTGTACTGTAGTTCAAAGAGTTCAACTAACTTAATTTCCAAGCAAATTTCACTTTCAGTTCCCCCGAGTTCTTTCTAAAATGTTGAGTAGTTATGTTTTAATTTATATGTGTTGTAAAAACTGTCATTAACATTTAACAAAAACAAATCAAGCATAAAAAGCTGTAATCATTTATGGGAATGCAGAGCTCTCTAGGGAAATTTTAATTCAAATTGATCTTTTAAACTTACTTTTAAGTATTATACATACAAAAATGTATTTATAATTAATGAGGAAAAAACAGTTCTCATACATAGCCAAGAAAGATTAAAGGCCAGGTTATAACTTAGCAAACATGGTTTCTAAAACCCTTAAGATCCCTAAAACATTTTAGATGCTTTCATATTAATAACTGTAGAATTTTTATTCTTAAAATTTATACCAAATAAAACTGGCAGCAGCGGGTAACTTGTAAAAACTTCTGTAATAGCTTTTGACTGACCGGTTAATAGATAGCAAAGAGAGAAACAGAACCATTTTGATAACTTAATTGCATCAATTATTTGATAGTCTGGATAACTATTTTGCAACACTTATTCACACGTAGAGGCTTCTTCTAATACTAATAATTGCCTTTGCTCTCTAAAATACCCATTTCAGTATCATTCAAACTTTAGTATGCCTTCAGCGCAGAACAATACCTCAAGCTTAACAGGTATTTACTACTTTAGAAGACCAACCAAGCTACTGTGATCTCAAAAGATGTCTCTTCTACTTCTCTACTGGAATCTTGTTGATTTGACAACTACAAATAAGGCTTAAGACCAGAAAAGGCTAAGCTAAAAGAGTGTATCATAATATTAAAAGTAATTTGGGAATAATTAAGAAGTTCACTCTTTATTTAGCAGTTCCTTTCAGTGTCAGGCAACAAAAAACAGTTTCATTAAGATTTCTGGATCTCCCATACTACTAAAAAAAAAACGTTCGCCTGCTTCATTAAGGTGATTTTCAATCCCACAAATCTTTTAAGTCAAACAGATACAGAGAGCTGCTTTTAAAATAAAGGAATCTCTCATGCTTCCTCTATTTCAATCTTCTGAATAAAAAGGAATATTTTCATGACCATGTAAAATTCCAATCTGAAAAAATTATTTCATTATTTGAGCCTTTCCATTTCCAGACCAAGAGTACACCAGAGTAAATCTTAAAGTTTACAAATGACAAGATCAGGTGGCTCTCTCATCCTTGTGTCTTCTAGATACATTGCATGGCTCCGTTCACCACTGCCTTCCAAATTGCAGGTGCTGCATGTGTGACAGATATCATCCATGAAGGCTCTGCTAGAAGAGTTCCTTTTGCTGAAGTATGATGTTTACCAGTTGAAAGAAATCTGGGCAATTAGAGAACAAATAAACCGGTCTCCCATTATCAAGATACCTGGAGTCACAGAGGGAATCCACCAAGGAAAAATGAAAACTTGCCAAAAGCACCAAGTTCACGTTCTACCCACTGTAGATGATAAGAACTTCCTGGAATCAAATCCTACCCTTGGCATCAAAGAAACTAAGAGAAAACCATCTTAATGCCATGGGAAACATCTAGGACAAGGCTATTTTGCCACAAATAATATTATTCCTGGGGACTGGAAAACTACTTGTGAGTATATTTAACATAGCTTTCAGGGATATTATATCCTAAAACTTATATTCATTCATATTTATCTCATTAAAGAATGAAGCCTAGATTTGACAGTAAAACCATAATGGTATTATCATTGCATCTTCTAAAAGATCTAGTTAATATGAAGTCCTAAAGTTGAGGTAGAAAAAAGACCAAAAAGTTCTCACTAACAGGGTAAGATAATACCTGGACATCAGACTGTGTAATTTAGGAGAATTCAGATGTCCAGCTTGCCCAAAGATGAAATACAGAAACTTCTTACTTACTGGAATATAAAAGAGCACTTAGAAGTCCACTAATACCATTAAAGGCTAAAATGGGCAAATATTCCCTTTGTAAAATTCCTGTGGACTACACAGGCATTCACCAAATCAAGTGCCCCAAATCATCCACTGCTTTAATTATCTGGAGAGAAAATTAAATAAATTCTTGGTCTCTTTTTTGAATGGGCACTAGTCAGCATTCCTAGAAAAACAAACAGACTGCAGCCCCACTTGGTTCTTATACGAACCCAAGGAGTTTACCAGTAGAATTAAATGGGCAATGGAAGGACACTCCAATCTATAAATAAACCCAAGTAAATAATGGAAAGCACCCACTTGTTTATTATCCTTTCCCACTCTCTCCAGAAGCTGGATATTCTGCCTCCAAGGGTTCAGTGGAGAAAGTGGACCCCTGACGTCAAAAGCTCTCCGTGGTCTTGGCTGTATCTGTGGTTCTAGGATCACTCCTTGCACCTCTGGTAGGAGAGAAGCACTGAAATAGAGAGCTGAATATAGATTTAAGAAAAAATTCTTATTAAGAAATTACATTCTCCAGTCATTTGAGTTTGTAATGACTTATCCTCAGGATAAAAAGGAGCTACCTCTGGGCATGCTTTCTTAATTTGAATTTTGGAAGTCAGTCACCACAAATGATTAATTCCTCAGTAACTATTAAGAAGGGACCTATCTTGGTCTAAGCTATAACACACTCTGTGACAAACCACTCAACTTCAAGTGGAAGACCAAATCGAAAAATGACAAATTATGACTGGAAACAAGATCACAGTTGTCTTAAAGGGACAGGGAAAGGCACTCAACCTCAGGTATATCAAAGCAGGAGTCCCAGTTAATTCTTCTGTCAAAGAGAAGATAGACTGAACAGTAGAAACAGAATCAAGCATATTAACAGGTATACTAATACTACTAAACCTTGGGAATTGTCTAAGAAGCTGAATTTGTTCTCAGTTTTTAAATCTTCCATAATTTAAAGAATTAATCAGACTACAGTCCCATATTATATCAATACAAAGCTAAACCTGAATTTTATCAAGTTATGGCTACTGTCACTGAAAAAGATCTATTCTTTAAGCACTCATATTTAAAAGTGGGAGGGCAGAACAGTGGACACAGGCAATATAGACTAAAAGTCTTTTTAAAATGTATGATCATTTGGTTGGGGGTCAAGAAGGACTAGGAAATAATCATTAACAGCTACAATGCAGAAATTAAAGCAGTAAGATATACCCAAATAACAGATGATGATAAAGATACTGGAAAACAGTTTGCTTTATTATAGGAATAAGGTAAATAAGAGAAGGAAGTTCAAAGCATATAGCATCTGATCAAGGAAAAGCCGAAATGAGAATAAGATAGGCAGATATGTATTTAAAGTTACAGGGACTGCAGGATAAATTTTAACAGTGAAAAAAAGATCAATTATATTTTGTGGTAGAGAGTGATACATCCCTATTAAATTTCAGATCTTATTCTAAACAGAAAGGTGTTGCACATTCCTGCTATATGGAACAGAGTCACACTATCCTATTCCAGGGACATGTTATATTTTGGGGTAAATTAAGGAAAAAACAATGCTATCAAGTAATCTCTCTCTCACACCAACTGATTATCACAGGGTTCCTTACCTGTTAGTGGAACGAGGATTGTGCTCTCTTGTTCTCTATCAATCAACCAACAAAGGTTATATTCTCAGCACTAAGAAGGTAGCAACCAACCAAAGTTAGTTTTTTATGCCTTCACTTCCTCCTGGCTCTGCCGGCCAGTTTGGAAATATACCAATAGCTGAAAAGGAATGGTTATTCCATTACCTAACAACATTTAGACTAAATTTTTGTACAAGCCTAAAGATGAAAGAACAAGCTAACCCTTCTGCTTCTAGGAATATATTCAATTCTGTACAAGTGAGAAAAGAAAACAGTTTGAAGAAAAGAAAACCTATGATTTTAACCATCAAAGCTGCAATTTCCAAAAATTAAAGAAAGAAAGAAATGAAAAAAGAAATCTGAAAGAAGTCAAGGGGGTGAAAATGCCATCCAGCAAGAGGTATCAAATAAACAACTACATAAGGACTTTATGAGCCTACATGGCAGCTACTTTTTCATTTTAAGGTTCCAATAGATTTTAAGTGCTCAAGTCTTTTAGTTTTGAAGAGACAATATTTTTTGAGCAATAGCTTAAAACAGTATTTTACAGTAAAATCATATTGAGGCGGTATATGAGGGATAACGAGAGGAAAGGAGCAGAAATTAGAAAAAGATCTGAATACTGCATATCTCAAGAAATGCAATCTAATTAGGTATTTTCAAGAGTCCAAACATCTCAAACAGATTAACAAAGTTTTCCACAGCTGGAGTCCTTAAGGGGTAGCACTTCAACAGATGAGAAAGGCTTAAACTGAACACATCCGAGCTATCTTATTTATGTTTTCAGTGTACCTATACAGTACAAAGAGGTGCTATAAAAGTGCTTTTAAAATTATTAAACGATCATCCTCTAGTCTTTTCTAATCAATTTCCTTGACAAATAATTCTTTTTCATGCCTAATAATATTTCAATATAAACCACGAAAAATTAAAGATTTCCAAATTAATAAGATCTAAGTAAAACTTAACTACTTTCATTAAGATATAGTTAAAAAATGTATTCAGAAACTACAAACATGATATGATTTTCCAAATTTTCCAGTTTTTCTTCATTTCTTGAATACTAATCAGTAGTAACAAAATATCTGATTGAAAATACAGGCAAAAAGGGAGCATTCCATTTTGGAACAGGAAATACACCTGGCAGTTTTATTTTTAAGCTTACAGGCCCCACTTCACTTTGAATAATGAAAAACAACTTCCAAGAAATCATATCTTGCTCAGATTAATATTGGGCTAAGTTTACCATTTCTCCTTCAGTAGAAGCTCCAAACCCTTTATTTACCACACCACACAGAATATATAAATTAAAAATACAACAAACTTAGATTAAAAAAAACAAATGTCCTTAGGTTAGGTTACAGGGCAAGTTAAATAACGAGAATTGGCTGGAGAAGTAGATCCTCTTATAAACTTCTCCCAAGTCAGATTACTTCCAGGATATAACTTCTTTACTTGGCCTGAAGTACCAAAACTTGTGGATTCAACATCTTCATACTCAAAAATGAACAAACAAACAGATTTCCCTAAATAGAAATTATTTTGAATCATTGAGGAGAGCTGGTATCTCTCTCGCTTCAGGAGTAAATAATTTATGAAGACTATGGATTTGATAATGTATCATTTATATAGAAAAATGTAAAAGCACTTTCAAAATGAGATCATTATTCAAACAAGAAAGAGCAATCTGTTTGAGCCTACTATTGATGCAGACTCATAAGAATGACACAGTAGGACCTTACCTAATTCTATTTTAATAGACAGCATTTTTCCATGTGATATTTCAAGAGAGGGAAAAATAGTAAGTAGTCAGTCCACTGCAGGACTTGCATTTCAACCACTAGAGAATAAATTCCAAACCAAAACTAACAAAATCAGCAATGCTAAAACTCCACAAATAAACCCAAATGGATGTTACAAGGTCTATTAATATAACAGTACCTCAATAAAATCATTTTAATATTTTCCGTAAATACTTAAGTTTTTAAAGATTCTTACTGAAAATCCAGTTATATTCAAATTAGAAACAAATATAAGTATTTTCTATATAAATACCACTCAGAAAATCTCCTGAAATGTACAAAGTAGACTATTTGCAGTATTTCTTCTTATACTAAATTATTAAATGAGCATATACTGCTTATTAGTTTTAAGCATTTCTAATATCGAAGAAAGAAGGAAAACTACACCTAATCAATTTTAAGCAATGAAATAGAAGGTAACACATTTCTACAAAGGGACTATGATTTCTTTTCACTTGCATTCTAACTGATCTGAAATTGAACCCGTTAATTTATAAACTCACAGATTATCCATAAAATAAGATATTCTACACTAAATTGGAAGTATGATGTAATCTTTTTATTCATCTTTTATCACTCATTCTTACTGCTTCTAAGGCACTTCTGTAAAAAACAAAAAGAATTTCTCACAAATCTCTCCAAGTATCCAGAACAGTCCTAGCTAGCATTAAGAAAATGAAAGAACATCCTTAACAGAAGCAGTGAGTCTGTATCTCCAGCCCCTGGAAGAGTGCTTGGCACACTAAGTTAAGTAAATTCAATACATGTTTTACAAATGAATGAAGTATACTGATCAAGGAACACAAAGTAAGAAAAAGAGCATTTTGTCAAGGGGCCGATATCTAACATAGCCACTAAAAAGTTCAACTTTCTAATCCTAAAAACAATAAAAACTATCGAAAGTATTACATTATTTTCATGGATCTCTTTTGGGCGTCATCAGCTTCTAGGATTAATTTTGAGTATGGTCAGCAGAAATTTCAAAGATATCCTGAGATGATACAAATTTTAGCTAAATTACCACACCCATTATAGACTTTCTAATGTTCTTTTCCAGATTTAAAATTAGTAAGAAAACAAACCAGATATTGTCAGAACATCCAATTTCAAATTTTCGATTTTAAAAAGTGAGAGATCTTGACAAAAAGCAAGCAAACAAAACTCAGCTTCCTTAGAATTAGTTAGCCGTGGTACTGTATTGACTCTGGAGGAAAAGATTATTTCTAAACCACAATCTTGTATATATTGTCAAATGGGATACACCTTAAAAACACCAAAATAGGGAAGAAAGCCTAGAACTTTAAGGAATGCATAGCATTATGAAGATACACACTTAATCATGGAAAGCAGTCTCCTAAAAGAGAAGAAAATTGTAATGAGAATGAAAATCCCTAACTATCAGAATGTTTTAAGAACTCAACATCTAACCAAATTCCAAGATATGTCAATACAGTAGTCCCCCCTTATCCATGGGAGACATGTTCCAAGACCCCCAATGGATGCCTGAAACCATGGAAGTACCAAACCCTATATATACTATGTTTTTCCCTATACATACATACCTATGATAAAGTTTAATTTATAAATTAGGCAAAGAAAGAGATTAACAACAATACCTAATAATAAAATAGAGCAATTATAACACAATATACTGTAATAAAAGTTACAGTAGATCTTAGCATATGAGTTTTTTTTCTTTCCTTATTAAGTCGAGAACTTTCACGTTTCACTTACAAGCAGCACTTTATAGCTTCTCCTTGGCATACAGGAATTGCCAGCATCACCACTCTTGCGCTTTGGGGCCATTATTAAGTAAAATAAGGGTTACTTGAACACAAGCACTGCATAACACAACAGTCAATCTGATAACTGAAATGGCAACTAAGTGACTAATGGACGGGTAGCATATACAGCGTGGATACGCTGGTCAAACGGACGATTCATGTCCTGGGTGGAACAGAGCAGGACGGCACAAGATTTCATCACGCTACTCAGAACAGTGCACAACTTAAAACTTATGAATTGTTTATTTCTGAAATTTTCCATTTAATATTTTTGGACCACGGTTGACCACAGGTAACAGAAACCGGGAAAAGTGAAAGAAACCGCAGATAAGGGGGGCTACTATATATTTTATCTTCATCCTCTTGGAAAACAGTATTATCCAGAAATGTTACTGGGATTTAAGTTACTCCACTAGATTCAAATGTCAAGTATTTGTTAAAAGATAAACAAGAAACAGATAACTAACCTAACTGTGTTTTCATGCTCCACTGACCAAGGTATAAGATGAAGAAGTAAAACAGATTAAAAAAAACAACGTGGGGTCAGACCGGTGGCGTAGGGGTTGGCTTCGCATGTTCTGCTTTGGCGGCCTGGGGTTCACTGGTTCAAATCCTGGGCTCAGACCTCAGCACCACTCGTCAAGGCATGCTGAGGCAGCATCCCACACAGAGCAACTGGAAGGATGTACAACTATGACACACAACTATCTACTGGGGCTTTGGGGAGGGAAAAAAAAAGGAAAAAAGGAGGAAGGTTGGCAACAGATGTTAGCTCAGGTCCAATCTTCCTCAAAAAAAATAAACAATGCACAGTACAATATATTTTTAGAGTAGTTAATCCACTATAGAACAAAAGATAAAAGGCAATCATAAAAATACATATCAACTATAAAAAAAGTCACATTAAGGGTCAAACTGCCTTTAAGAAGGCAACTTCAGGGTCAAAAAGACAAAACACAGAAACATTTAAATTTGCCACTGCCTCCTTTGAAGGAAAAAGGCTTCCATATTTGACAAAAAAAGAAAACTCCAGTATAAGTAATTTTAAGAAAAATCTCTAAATTACTCTGGCAAATTTTTTTCATAATTAACCTAGCCCATTACTTTTATCCCTCTAGCATCTTTTTCATTTGTTTATTTTGCTAGTATGAAATATTTGGCTTTGTTCTTATAATGGCCAGCATATACTGAAGTACATATAAGGTATTAAAAAAAAAAAAAGGATCATCTTTCTACCACATTTTTTATTCCAGGATCCAGTGTTGTGCTACATTCATAATGAGAGCATTCAGAAAAAGATGAATAGAAAAGACTATAAAAGAAAAATATTTGCGTTTTAATTAGATTGCCTTTATATTAATTCCTTTGTGATTCTTATCCATCTATGACAAGACATATGATACGTCAGTCAACAACAAAAAGATGTTAAAGAATTAAATTCAAGAGGTTCTGATCAAGCAAGAATCATCAATGGATGTTAAAATTAATGGGTGGAAGTATGATGAGAAACAAGATATTTACATAGTCTCAAAATATCTCCCTTCAAGACACTTGTTATTTACAAAAGGGAAGAGTAATTTAACAGTGTAGAAACCTGGCAGCACCTCCTTAACCAAATGATTAAGATAACATCAGCAATAACAGGACAAATCGATATCATGTACCTCCTGATATAACACACTGGTAGGGACATAACATCACTTCTATGGTATCCTTGCCAAAAATGCATAATCTCAATCTGATCATGAGAAAACATCAGACACACAAATTGAGGGACATTCTAACTAGCTAGTACTCTTCAAAAGTGTCAAGGTCATGAAAGGCAAAGAGAGAATGAAGAATCAGCCCAGACTGAAGGAGACTAAAGAGACACAAAATTTAGTACAATATGAGATCCGAGGTTGGATCCTGGACCAGAAAAGGGTCATTTAGCAGACAATGGTAATAATTCAAACGAAGTTTACACATTGGTTAGTATTAATACTAATTCCTGATTTCTACATTTGTTCTATGGTTATACAAAATATGAACATTAGGGAAAGCTGGGTGAAGGCATATGGGAACTCTACGTACTATTTTTCCAACTTTTTGGTAGGTCTAAAATTATTTTAAAACAGGTAAAAATAAAAAATAAAACAAATGCTTCTGGATAAGGTACCATATTTGACACAGTTATGGAATATTCATTGAGAAGAAATATAAATCTACATTTTTGTATTGATATGAGAAGTTCACTCCAATCTTTCTTTTTAAAAACAGATCCTAATGGAAATGACAACCTTATGTCATGTTCTGTACTAATATCAGAAAAGTAATCAGATGGTGATAGTCTTGCTTATGTTTTTTAATTTCTTTGGTAAATAGTTCTCTCTATACAGAGAACTTTGATTCAGAAGAAACCATGTAGGAGATTAAAAGAGTAAATCTCACCTACAAACAGAAAAACTGAATTATGTTTATGTTCAACAGCTAGTGTGGAAATAAATAACTCCAGACTACAGCAAGTGCATGATAGAGAAGGTGGATAAAGAAACAAAAGGTCTTCAAATTTAAATTATCACAAATGAATTTTTATTCCTGCACTATAAAAATGGAAGAAATAAAAACTTCTGTTCTTTTTTCTTTAAAAATTTCCATAGGAAACAAAGTTTAGTGCCATAAATATTACTCTTACATGTTTTCTTACTAAAAATCAAATCAAACTCCCAAATAACTTACCTTCACCTATAAAATCAGTTACAAGTAAATATTCGTAACCTTCTGTTTTGCTACATTTATTGAGAGCTTAGTATAGGGCAAGTAATTTTATATATACTGCCTCATTCAATCCTCACAGTAACTCTATGCCACACAATATTATAATCATCACAATTTTACCAATAAGGACACTAAGGCACAAAAAGTAGTGAAGTAACTCACCTAAGATCACACACCTAGTAAGTTATAAAGCAGGAAATTCAAAACCAGTTTGTCTCCAGGATTCTGTGTTTTAATTAATTTTATACTTTTCCAAATCATATTATTTTGGTTAACAATATTTTCTTTTTAAATACTTATATGATAAAATGCTAGAATAAACACATTCTAAATAGAATTCTGAAATTCTTCAATTCCACTTAAACATAGATCAGTTGACAGTTCTTTGCGTTGCCATTTCTATCAACCTATGCAAGTTTGACAAAAAAGGCAATAAAACTTAGAAATAAGGAGTAGCAAAACAATACCAGCAACATAAATAATCTAGGAACAGATGTTTCTATTGAACCTGAAAAGTCTATATCTAAAAGTATGTTGAAATGGTAATCAGAAATCCCTCTCATCTTTTAAGTATCTATGAAAAAGCAAGATGCAGAAAGGTTTTTTTCTACTTTGAATTTCTAGTTTACATGTTACAGATCTATTGATTTGCCTGACAAATATATAGGGTAGTCTTTTAAATGTATGAGAATTTCATCAAGAGTTTAATGAGTTTAATTATCTTAATGTAATTTAAACATTATATCTACAATTTAAGTCATTATTTCTGTTATGAGCATGATTAAAATAATAATCTGACAATAACAAATTAGATTTTATTCTCTACTGATTCAGAGCTCAATTCTGCTACCCAGAGAACAGTCTTTAGTTTGTTATAAAGTATATCAAGTATATAATATTCTTTATATTCTGCATGGATATTGTAGTTGTCATAAATTTTAATATATTTTAAAAATTATTTGCAAGTAGCTTACAATATATCTACCCAAATTCTTCTGTATATTAAGACAAGATCAAAGGAAGGTCATTCTCTTCCTCATCTCAATTTGAGTCTAACAAAAATCAATATAATACAATCATATCAATGTAAATATGATATTAGAAGCACTCAATACTTTATTTAAGAACAGGGTGCTTTCCAATTCTTTATCAATAAACTCGGGTAGATTTTTTAAAAGACAAGGACAGATATCTAATTACAAATAAGGCCTTTAATCTACTCTATACTATTATATATAACTTTTCTGGCCACTGAGCCTGCAGTGACAAAAAAAGAAACTCATAACGTCAATAGCATCCATGATGTCTTGGAGAAAGCGCATCCTGAACCTTAGGGCCCATGTCAGTAAACCATCAGAAATTTTGAAAGCCTGTTTGTCAACTACTCATCAGGTAGTTAATTTCTACACAGTAATAAGACTACAAACCAGAAAAACGAAAAATGCCCAACCTGATACGCTAACACAAATTTAAATCCTGGAAAATAACTATAATCCTGCTATTTTACTGACCATAGCTTTCACAGCTGATTCTACTTTCCAAACATTTTGGGAATAAGATTTTCATAGTCACAATCCATGTCTTGAAAAGGAAAATACTGCCAAAAAGAAAATGGTGAAACGTAGGAAAGGAAAAGAATCTTATCATCACCATCAAGCTAACAATTTAAGAAATATAATATGATATAAGAGATATGTGAAGTTTACTTAACATCATATGGGCTATGAATAAAACTCTGTAAAAGCCACAACACATCTTGGCTTTTAGCCCTTGAAAGTGCCAATACTACTAGAACTCAAGTCCTCGATTTAGCAAGTGAGAAAACTTCATATGTGGATATACTTTCACTAAGAAAATGAAACTCCGGGCCCGGCCCGCTAGGGTAGCAGTTAAGTTGGCACGCTCTGCTTCAGCGACCCACGGTTAGCAGGTTTGGATCCCAGGCACGGACCAGCGCACTGCTTGTCAAGCCATGCTGTGGCGGCATCCCATGTAAAGCAGAGGAAGATGGGCACGGCTGTTAGCCCAGGGCCAGTCTTCCTCAGCAAAAAGAGGAGGATTGGCAACAGATGTTAGCTCAAAAGAACAAAATGAAACTCAAGTATACTCCCTCAGGTTTTAATAAGTCACTCCTTTAAATTTTATTCAGAAGTAATACCAGATTATAGTATTTCTAAGTAGAAAAAGAAAATCTTTCCATTCTTCCTTCAAAACTTGAATCAAATTTCTGAAACTGTCAAATGCAGCTATTACTTTAAAAATTCTAACTTTCTGCAGTTTTATGGTGGTCTATCTTAAAAGACATTCCCAAGAGCCAAAAATTCCTTGCTTAATCTCCCAACGTATCTTCAGAAACATCTCCAATAACCATTCTTTTCACCCCTTTGATAAGTCATCTAGTCCCAAAAAGACTTCAGTTTTTCTCCTTGTATTTTGACATCCCTTTTTGTACTTCTTTCCTATTCCATTTCTCAAATAAGTGTAACATAGGAAATGGATAAATGGGAGATGAGAATGTTCAATTGGCTCCTTTACTTTGTTAGCAACGTCAAGTTTTAACTCTAAACTCTAAAACATAAGAAACACAAAGTAAAGTTAGTAAAAATGTTCTATATTAACGGTAATTGAAGCACAGAACAAACTCTGATTAGCTTCCCTATCTTTGAAGGTTTATGGAGTTAACTAGTTCTTTCTATCCTATTTACAGATTTCCCCAAGGAACATACTAAATCGTATCAAGTCTATCCCTAATGTCTGCAAACCATTTACAATGACAGGGCCAATTAAATGAGGCTGCAAACATGTCAGTGCTATACTTCTCAAAATATGTTCCTAAACTTCTGCCAGATGGTTCACTTAGTATATACTCTCACATGACAACAGTTATACTTTTATTTCTAACATAAATCAAATACTTACAAAAAATTAGGGCAGTAAAGCAGAAAAGGAACTGTCAGGGCAGAACAATAAATGTAGAGATGGGTTACATGTAGTTTGAAGCCTGCCATCACTTAACTATATGACCCAGGACATTTCTCATATATAAAATGAAGTGGGTTAACACTTCCCAAAGTGTGTTCCAAGGAACTCTAGTTCTACAGGACATTAATAGATGTTAAACAATCAAAAGAGTTGGAGTCAATAATTAAATTGTCTCTCTTCTGCAGAATTTCTCAGTCTTTAATAAACTAAAATGCCATGTCAAACTCCAAGATGTTTATAACAAAAAGCATTCCCCAGTATTTCTGGGCTCTAGTTTTGAAACTTTTATACTAGATTTCAAAATCCAGTTCAATGAATGTTTGAAACTTAAAAACCAGGTACTGACTCATTCTCTTATTAAAAACAAACTGATTAATTCCATTCATTCTAAGGAGACAGTCTTCAGTTCCGTATGGAACTGAGTCGGGAACAGACGGTCTTCAGGGCATTATGCCCCATCTAAAACAATCTTTACAATAAAAAAAGGTTAAGAATCATTTGATTAGGGTAATAGTTCTATTTTGGAGTATTAAACTGCTACATGACACTAAATTCCTTCTAAGTACCCCTACCCTCGTTAAGAAAGAGAGGAAGGTATGCTTTGTAACAACTTTTGTTTCTGTAAATTTAAGAATTCCAAAGCACTTCTCAAATAGTCAGATATAGTATAATCCTAGCAGCCTGGGATTCAGCAAAAGCATTAACCCCTGATGCCTCCATTACACTTAATAAATTGACTTTTCTCTTATGCATCTATAATGGTGATACTAGATACACACCATTCTTAGGAGAATTGAGAGAGTAGTCACTCTTTTCCTGTAGGAATTAATTCTCTTACGAAGCCCCAGGTGAGAAAGGCTACACCAAAAATGACACAAAGGCGCAGAATCACTGGTTTAGAACGCTATAGTACGTAGACAGTCTCTGAATATGTAGGCAAGCTTTTAACTTAAACTTATAGTGCTTAAGAAAGGAATCATTCTTATTTGGCACAGTAATAAGAGCAGCTACCATTTACAAAACTACTAGGAAATGAACTAGGTGCATTACACACTTATCTCCTTTAATCCTCCCAACAACAGTGCAAGGGTAGCTATTACCCCCACTTAACAGGTAAGGAAATTGGGCTTACATTTACATTTACAAAGGTCATACAATGAAGAGGTAGCATAAACACGATTAGATGCCAGACCTGATGCCAAGGCTAATGGTCATTAAACTCCATCTCATTATGCTCTGTGCTCATTAATCTATAGCCTAGATTAATCAACTTATTTGAATAAAAAAAGCTGTCATGCACACCCTATACAGAATAAAAACTAAACATAATAGAAGTTAATTTGGACAATTCAGAAGACATATCAAGATCTTATGATGCTTTTTCAGGATACTAGACCAAAACCATGACTTGTCTTCTTTGTATCCTTAGTACCTTTGCTCAGTACTAACATACAAAATAATCATTCAGTATATATTTCTTAAATAAATAGATCATCACAACACCAGAAAAGAACAGAATGCCAGAACAGAACTGTAAAAAGCCTTCTATGTTCACAGACAATGGCTTAAACTAGCTTATTAGCTAATTTTTCTAAAATACCTTATAAGGCTAAATTTACAGATGTAGGTAATAAAACTGTTTAATAAACTATCAGTTCTCACCAGATCTTCTTTCCCTTCCATCCCCTTTACTGGTCTTCTACTACCTTTCTATTTCTCTGTTTTCTTCTCTCCTACTCATGAGCTGAGCCTCTAACTCGGACCACTGGTATTAATGGCATTTAGGTCACATATTCATAAGCTCAAATACAGCACAATTCATGTAAATTAGCATTTTCTTGTTCCAATAATAAGCATGTGATGTGAATATAATCTGTAACCATTCAAAATTAAAGATCTGATTCATAAAATGTCATTATGATTCCATTGATTAAAGTGAGTTTTCTACTTTAAGAAAGTATTTTAATATTATTTGATCACATTAAACAAAAAAATACCCTAAGTATCAACAGCTTATAGTAAAAGCTCACAGAGATCAATGGAAGGCTACCAATCTAATTTATTGAAATGTTCATGTCTTTAAACAATCTCTATCTTCATTTATCCTTCAGAAACGGAATTCCACTTAAGCAAATTTTCCAAATTTAAAGTTAATTCTGTAGCAAAAATTTGGAAAATTTAATCATTTGGGGTAGAAAATGTTTTCAAAATGCATTAAGAGAAAATAATAACTAAATTAAGATTGAAAGGATCATCATTAGGAACATCAGTCACTGTACAACTGTACAACTCTATGAGGAATCAAAAAAATCTATAGGGCCAAATGCCTCCATACTAGTAGCTTAAGGACTGCTTTTTATTTTATTTTTTTTTTAATTTTATTTATTTATTTTCCCCCCAAAGCCCCGTAGATAGTTGTATGTCATAGCTGCACATCCTTCTAGTTGCTGTATGTGGGACGGGGCCTCAGCATGGCCGGAGAAGCAGTACGATGGTGCATGCCCGGGACCCGAACCCCGGCCTCCAACAGCGGGGCGCATGCACTTAACCGCTAAGCCATGGGGCCAGCCCAGGACTGCTTTTTATAATTGTCTGCGGTCACCTCTTGCTGCTTATCAGTGGGCCAGGGCAATCTCCAGAATGTTAAGACTTAGTACCAGCTTTGGAATCAAATTATCTAACGGAATACTAGCTCCATGACTTAGCAGTTATGTGACCAAGTTACTTAACTTGGTAATATTTTACCTATAGTAATATATCAGCCAATAATATAGTAAAAGAAATTTTAGAACCATACCTCCATCATACAATCCTCAGGTCCCCTATGAATTTATTATCAATCTTTTATAATTTTATGAAAAAGAAAAGCTAAAGAGGTTGCTAATTCAAATATTACATACCTTCAACAAGCATTACATATACTTGTTCCTAAAAGGGGTGGGATGTAGTATCATGGTTTATTATTATGGGATTCAAAAATGGAGGCAAGAAACTAATAAGATATCTAATGTGGACTAACCCCATCTCCTCATTCTGGATCCACTCTCTCCCTCTGGAACCTTAAAATAGGTAAAATTCCTAATAATAAAATATAATCGATTGTACAAACATATAAATCCTGCTGTCATTTCAGAGAATAACTGGTACATAATGTTTGGTTGATTCCCAAAAAGGAATATAACACAAGGAAAATGAAGGACAGCTTAGGAATCAGCCAAATCCCTTATTCCAAGATTCTATAATAACTTGGAGCCATCAACCAAAGATAAGACATGGCTCCATGCCTGACTCTAAAAAAGAAATTAAGACAAACTACAGTGATAAAGCCTTTTAAAGAGGATGAAAGACCCAGACATTTGATGGCTTATCAGCACCTGATCAGTGGACAGCACTATAACCAACACCAGGGATTTTCTCAATTCACCTCACCACCTTGCACCCAAAATAATACACTTGAAGAAACAAAAAACAAGCAAAAAAGGTAACTTATAAAGCAGTATTTTTTCCAAAATAAATTTTCTAATAAGTTTCACTGAACATTATCTTTAAAAAGTAATTTTTAAAACATGAGAATATTTCTTCAACAGAAAGAGAATCCTTGTCATTGTTGAAAATACAAGAAAACTGCTAAAAGGACAAAAGAAAACAAAATTAATTAATATTAAGCATAAATAAAAACTTCCTTATGAAAGAAAGTAGGTTGGGTTATCCACTTCTAAAAAAAAAAAAAAAGATTAAAAACATATGAAATGAGAAAAATCAGCTTCCCTTAATACAATTATTTAATTTACTGTGTTGAGAAAGGTAATTAATAAAAATTTTTCAAAGAAAAAATTCGGGGGGAATAATCTTTATTACAGCAAAACATCTAAATTAGTGAGAATCTACAAAATACATTATGAGAGTAGGTAACATATGTCATTTATTATCACCAGTAATTTCACTAAAAATAAAAATCATTATTAATAAATTACTTAAATCTTAGCATCTATTAGGGACTTTTAATTGTACTACTGAAAATATTCTCTGTAATTTCTATCTGTAGAGGTCTAGCTTTTATTTATAACACATGTTATGAATTTCTTACAGAATAACCTTACTAGCCTGAAAGCTAGGAATATGTGAAGCACTTGCCTCATTTTAGAATAGGAAAAAAGCAACATGGAACAGTAAAGTGATTTATCAATGGTTAAATGATACAATGGAGGCAAGTACAACTAAAAATATTGTCTCTTTCTACTTGTCCATAGCTCAGTAAGTAACACCATTTGGAATTTATTCTTTATGTCTCCGCTTCCTTAACATGCCAAACATAATCTAACTTTCAACTGGTGAACATTCAATACCATATCATGTTTCTTTGGAGTTTTCTTAAAATTTCTAACTCCTACCTTGCCGTCAGGCTATAAACTGCTACTTTCCCATTGCCACCTTACATGCTTCAGAATCCCATTTCTTTTCCTTCCCCTCCCCTCATCTCCTTTAAGATGATAAAGCTAGCAAACATGAGACTTAAAAAAAAAAAAAAGCCTAAAAAAGGACCAGAAATGCAATGCAAAAATAGCCAGGAAAAAAAAAAAAAACCCACATGGCTTTATTTTGTAATAGCAATTTCAAGCAGTTTTGGAGGCCTTTACATTCCAGAGCTATGTTCCAAAGGATTAGGTTACCAGTGTTCAACCTCTGGATAAGTGGAGTGTTACCATGTGTGGACTGGGTCCTTACTTCCTTAGCTTTCCTAATGAGGCCAAGGTCACAGATTCAAACCACTAACTCAGACTGCAACCACAAAGAGAATATGCCTCCATTTCCACCATTGTCAGACAAGGAATTACTGAGTTTCTCATACCCTGTCAAGGAAGGAAGCAACCAGACATCTCTAGTCAGCACTTTCCTAAAACATATCACTGATCAGGCCAGGGGCCCTCCGTTCCACGTCCAATTAAGTCCAGACTTTTCAATTCTGCCTTTAAGGCTTTTCAAAGTTAGCCTGATCTTTTATATTCCTGTCTACAGACACTATCTTCTACGAACTTAGACTTTGTCCTATGTTCTTTTCTATAAATATGCCCTGTACCTTGAACCTTTTTGGTATAAATTTTTTCTACCAAAATGACTTATTAATCCCCGTAGCTATCAAACTTCTCTCAAATGTCACCTCCTCAAAAAGATCTTTACCTTCTGACTCCCGAATCTACTTTATTACTATCTCTTATGACACATCATATCCTCCCTTGTCATATCTTTCCCATTTACTGGATTCCTATCCCAAATCATTCCCTAAAATGTTTCAAGCTGCTTACAAAGATAGATATAAATATTACAAGACAAAATAAATTATAAATAGGTGAAAAAAACTAAAGCAAAGGACCAAAAATAGTAGGAGTAATATATGGAACCTGTTACCTGCTATCTTTTTCTTTCATATATGTGTATGTACATGTACCTGCACACACTTATTCTTGAATTCAACTGTAGGCTCTCCTTGAGGATAAAGATAGTGCTGTGCATATATTTATTAAATAAATTACATTCTTTCAAATACCTAGGAGACTTTGTATACTCACGCATCAATTAACGACGGGAATAGGTTCTAAGAAATGCTCATTAGGTGATTTCGTTGTGGTAACATCATAGAATGTAATGAAGGGGAATAAAATTTGCCACTCCAAAACGTGACTCTTTAACATGAAGATTATCTTAGGCTGATTATTTTTAAGAAACAAAAGACTCAAAAGTTTTTCTTGTTACCTCCTCCCTAACTGTCTAAAAGAATTCAGATTAAAGAAAAACCTTTCTCAGGAAGTGAGCTATCACCTTAGCACAACATGAACTAGATGGTAGACAAAGAGGAACCTAGAAAAGCCTGTTTGTTGGGCTCCCCTCTGTGTTGTTCTGTTTCTGTGTGGCCAAAAACCACTTGTTTTCCAAACATTTGCTCCTTTTCACCTACCTGTGAATTGCCTTCCTTCCCTTTGAAGTCCCTGACTCTCCTGACCCCCAAGGTCTTCTTTTGTCTTTAGCTTAGGATGGTATTTAAGGTTAAGGCTTGGGGGCCATTTTGGTGAGTTACTCTGTTTTCCTGGGTTTCTCCCATGTATACATGTTATTAAACTTGTCTTTCTCCTGTTAATCTGTATCATGTCAATTTAATTCTTAGAACAGCCAGAAGAACCTAGAAGGGTAGAGGAAAATTTCTTCCTTCCCTACAGACCTAGATGGTATAGTCTACTAGACCCCTAGACTATATGGTACTAATCTTATGGGACCACCATTATATATGCAGTCCCTTGTTGACCAAAATGTCATTATGTGGCACATGACTGTAATCTAGAAACAATTTCAAAATGCCCTTTTTTAAAAAAATTATATTTCTTATAAATAAATTACATCCTTTCAAATACCTAGGAGACTTTGTAATCTAAGGACAATTTCAAAATGTCCTTTTAAAAAATTATATTCCTTTATATGTATACTCACACATATGTGTATATATTCTCAAATTTAAAAACGGCAAGCCAAGTGAAAAAAGGCGCCAACATATAAAGGAGTTATGTTCGTTCTGAGCCACTTTAAATGTCAATAAAATAATCAAATTACTCACATTTAGTGTCAATAATAGCATTAATGCTTTTCACATTTTAAATAAATCTATACCATTTCTCTTTTGGTGGAGACCTAGGAGTGCTCAGAGAATAGGAAGAAATAATTCCTCCTCCTTCCAATGCCTGGAAGAGACTGGCAATGGAATCTGGTTCGTATGAAAAGAACACAGGCAAAGGTCTCTACGATCACTAATGTACAGAACCAATCCTAAAATATTAGTTCACATTCACTTGGATTTCTTTTCACTACTAAATATATTTGGGACACATCTGCTTTGGATTACAGACACAGATAAACTCTATGAAAACATTAAATTGCCAAAAATCCTACCTGAAGGTTATAACCCCTTATCCTTCAGACCTTTAAAACTGCAGCAATAGATAATAGCTTTTTGGGGAAATAAGGTTATTTTTTTTTCTCTTTCAAAATGAGAAGAGAAACGTATTTCTTTGAAGGAGGAGAGGCTAAGAAAGTGAATACAGTATTTTTATAAATTGAGAAATTTGCTAACCAAAGGATTCCTGTACCAAATCATTTTACAGTGGAAATCACTATGCTTCTATTTCCTTCATTCATTAACAAATAATATAAAAACACATCCTAACTGGTCCTTCTTGCTTCCAGGTATACCCCCACTCCAATCCAAACTTTTATTCTAATATAAAACACTAATATAAAAGATTCCTTTTATACTAATCTTCCTTGAATATCACTTAAGTCAACAAGTGTTAAGGGCCAAATCACTCCCCAGTTCAATCTTCAGTCACTTCCTATCACTTCCTTAGACAAACTTACACTATTAAGTCCAACTGTTGCCTTACTGACACCCAGAATGTTTTTTTCTCTCATTTTTATTAGTATTCTTCCGCCTGAAACATTCTCCTTCAACTCAAAACTTTCAAAAAGTCAGTTCAAATAACACTGCTTTCCTGACCTACCAAAGGTCAATTCTATCCCATCTGTGAACTTTGAATGCAATTTCCTATGTCATTTTGGAGACTACAGTTTTAGTTACAGTCTAAGAAACATTTGTAGCACTATGTCAGTCTTAACCTCTCTGTATTGTTCCTCCATCTACACACCAAGGGTTGAATGAAATCTCTAGATTTCTAGCTCTAAATTTCTGATGCTGATTTTCTATTTCATGTCATTTAAAACTGTCATTTAGCTTATATTATCATATAGTTTCCCCAAGTATATGTTGTATACACTCCTTGAGGGCAAGAATCATGTTTGATTACATCTTTGCTTACACCATTACTACATATAATGATTTACACCTAGTACCTACTCAATAAATATAGCCATTTGATAGGTCAGTGAGAGAGAGACAGAGAATTTAATATAACAGGTACAGTAACATATCTGGGAAGAACTGAACCTTACCCCTGTCTATCAAAACAGCTGTGCATGTAATGGTAAAAGGACGGCAAAGTATTTGGCAGTAATTATATCCCTATCCTGGATGTTTGTGGGGTTTTTTTCTGCCATATGTCTGAATTCACTTATTCAACAAATATTTCAGAACATACCATGAGCCAGGCACTACTGCATGCAGTGGGAATAGAAAGGTAAACTAGACAGGTAAGGCCCTTGCTCTCATGGAGCTTATATTCTCGAGTACAAGAACAAGAGTAGCATCCCCACCTAGACTTTCAAGATCAAAACCAGTACCTGAGGATATAATGAGACAAGAAATATCTGCAGTTCCTAGTGCCTTCCAATGCATTTAAGTTGACTGAGGAAACAACAGTCAGAACACCTTGGTTCTGATCACATGCTACAGAAGCAAAGAGCACAAAAGTCGTTAAGAGCACAAACTCTGGAACCAGATTGCCTAGATTTAAATCCCTGCTTCCACTTATTAGCTATGTGACCTTGAATAAGTTACTTAATCATTCTATGCCTCAGATTCCTTACCTGCATAATGGGGATAAAAATGGTACTTATACCTCATAAGGTTGTTCTGAGAATAAATAAGTTGATATATGTAAAGTGCTTAGAACAGTCTTGCACATAATAAGCACTAAAATTTTCAAGTACTCCTACTATAACTATTACTACTATTATTACTAAATTGTTGTATAGCCTGTCTATGAATAAGCCAAAAACAGTACATAACACATAGTAGGAACTCAATATTTAATCACTGACTGAATAAATGAGCCCAAGACTCAGTTTCTTCCTCTGTGAAAACTGAACAAAAGCATCCTATCAACTTTAAGACTGGTAGGACTCAAGAGGACATAATCTATTTTAAAGTGCTTTGTTAAAAACAACCCCATAAAAATCATACAGGAGTAAGGTTTTATTACCAACACCACCAGAAATATATTGTAGCCTTAAGATAGCAAAAATTTAATGCTAGATATTATTTCCATTATATGTTTATACCTTCAAAGCATTCCTAACTAGTCAACATGCTGTTTGTTACCACGTGAAAATACGCTAAGAAAGCCTAATAACTGAAGAAATTAGATAGCAAGGTGAGCTGGGAGAAAATGAAGTCTCATCAACAATGAGCAATTTTATAATCAATCCATCTATAACTTACTCAAAAAAGAATACTCAGGCATATACACAGGGTATCAGAAGTTCTTCAACCTGAGCATTGAGCTGATAGTACAATAATAATCTGAGAGGCCTGGAAAAATAAGACGCTACCTCACCTGTCTTATCCTTTACTTTATGTCTTATCCTTTACTCTATGGCTCCATGCATGAGGAAGGGCAATACCATTCACCGTGATCTAAAGCGAATCCTTAATAAAATCAAGCCACAACAAATCTCCCCAGTCAACACAAATATGGCTTTAAGCCAACCAACCAGGTTTAACACTGATATTTCACAAAAAGGATATGAAAACCTTTAGAAACTCCTAGAACTAGCCTCTGATGATCACTGTACTACAACAACAGATTCTATATCTTCTATATTTTTTTTTAATTATCCCAACCTTAAAAGTAAAGTTCTCATCTCTTAAGGCTTTTTTACTCCTATTTAATACTCACCAATTTAAATTTACTGCTAATTCTGATCACTGTCAAAGCTTTATCACCATTCCTCTCCCTTTACATAACCCACAACTTACTGGTTTAGTAACAAGTAACTACAATGACTGTAAGTAAAATAGATCCGTTAGGAATTTTACACAAGTAGTTAACTCAATGCTTACTAAACTGTTTAATAAAGAAAACTCTCTTAACACAAACAAGTAGTATTTTACAAGTTAAAACGTCTATACTTTCAACAGTTGAAACTGTACCAAAGGACTTCTAAGGTAGATATTTAAGAATCGTTATATGCTAAATAGCTGAACCAGTCACAAGTAGATAAAGAAGAATACCGATATTCTAATTTTAAATATATGGGATTTTTTCTTGGCTTTATTCAAGTTGGGGAACTTTTAATGGCATAAACATAAATAAATACAAAATAAGCATAAACATAAAATACTTGTTAAAAGCAGCAACTAAGCATTGCTTTTTCGCTCACAAACAGCAAAAAGTAATCAATTCTCGATCATCTCTATTAAAAGAGAAAACAGTGTTGTCACATGATCTATAAAGAACTTATTTACCTTTCAAATATATCCTAACTGTTTTTAAAAAGATTATCTTATGCCAATATTAAAAAAATATTTTCTTCGTTTATTCATTAAGCAGACTTTTACTGAGTACCTACTGTCTGTAAGGCGTTGAAATATACTTTGGATATACAGTAGCAAACCAAATATTGCTGCTCACGAAGCTTAAAAAGATATGAAACAGATAATCACAAAAAACAAAAATTAATTAGAAACTGTAATAAGCATTACAAAAGAACAAGGTACTATTAAAAGTATTAACAAAGAACCTAAGTTTAGATTGGTCTGTCAGAGAAGGCCTCTCAAAAAGTGATAGTTAAGCTGTAAGGAAGAAAGGAGGTAAAGTAACACAGGGGATACGTTCAGGCTTAAGGAACAGCATGTGCCAAAGCCTAGAGGAAAAAGTAACAATGGATGGCAACTTGAGGAACTGAAAGAAGGCAGCTGGAATGGAGAAAGTGAGGGGGAAAGTAGCATAATATGAGGCCAGAAATAAGGAAAATCAAAAAGTAATTACCCTAAAAGAAATGGGAAGGCTTTAAGGGGTTTTAAGCAAGTGAGTGATATGAACAGATTTCCATTTTAAGAATATCCTTCTGACTACAAGATATAATATTAGAGAAAGGCAAGAATGTATGCAGGAGGCTGAAGCTACTGCAGTACTATAAGTGAGAGTTGAATATGTTATCTTAGACGAGTTGTAGCAATAGAGACAGCAAAAAAAGATGAGTTCAAGACATATTTTGAAGGTAATGATCAGGAATGTAGAGGATGAGGAAAAGGGAGCTATAAAAATGACTCTCAAGTGTCCAAAGTGAAGAAGTAGAGTAAAAAATATTTACTAAAATGAGAATGACTAAAGGAGAAAGAAATTTGAGAGATTCAGTAACGAAGAGTTAAATTTATGATCGTTGAGATTGAGAGCCTATGAGAGTGCAAGTAAAGATGTTATGAAGGCAGTTGTCTGTTACCAGTCTAAAGCTAAGAAGAGAAGTGTGGGCAAGTGATGTGCATTCAGCAGTTGATAGCATACAGACTATTTAAAGCCATGGAACAGATGATTACCTAGGGAAAAGGTAGAAAGTGGGAAGAGGACTCAGAAATCCAAAGAAACTCCAACACTGAAAGAGACTGAAAAGGAGTGGCCAGAAAGGTGGAAAGAAACTAAGGCTATCACTACAAGCAAAAGAGACTGAGTGTTTCAAGGAGGGAAAACTACAAAGGTCAACTAGGCCTAATGACACTGAAAGGTCACATAAGATTTCCAGGTCAAACTGACTAGTAAGAAAGAAATGGTGGCCAGGGAGGACATTTGAATATATATGAGACTAGTAGGCCGGCCCCGTGGCTTAGCGGTTAAGTGCGCACGCTCCGCTGCTGGCGGCCCGGGTTCGGATCCCGGGCGCGCACCGACGCACCGCTTCTCCAGCCATGCTGAGGCCGCATCCCACACACAGCAACTACAAGGATGTGCAGCTATGACATACAACTATCTACTGGGGTTTGGGGGAAAAAATAAATAAATAAAATTATAAAAAAAGAAAAAAGAATATATATGAGACTAGAAAAAAAGTCAACCTAGAATCTAAAACTCATAATAAAATAGTTCTACATTTTTTTCCCTCATGCAATTTCTCACAATGAGCCATTAAAGCATATTCTTACCATGACATATTCAACCCTAACAACACGGTGACACAGCAAAACCAACCATGAGGGCTCCAATATTGCAGTGTGGTTCTAATACTGCAGCACCAGAACAGGTCATGCTTTGCAGAGTTTCATATTTTTAAAGTAAACTTTTTAAACCAGAAATAAAATCTACTTGTTTTGCAATTCTGAAGCCAATGTTACAAAGATTGAATTTATAATTTTATTTATTTATTTATTTTTATAATTTTATTTATTTGTTTTTTTCCCCCAAAGCCCCAGTAGATAGTTGTATGTCATAGCTGCACATCCTTCCAGTTGCTGTATGTGGGACACAGCCCCAGCATGGCCGGAGAAGCAGCGCGTCGGTGCGCGCCCGGGATCCGAACCCAGGCCGCCAGCAGCGGAGTGCGCACACCTAACCGCTAAGCCACGGGGCCGGCCCTGAATTTAAATTATTAGAAAATTAAAATGGTTTTCCTGAAAAGATAATTTTCATACAACTTTCAAAAGAAAAAACATGTTAAAATTACTTCATTTAACATTTGATTCCTACTGCATTCCAGATACACCAGTGATGATTTTATACACTTTTTTCTCACCAAGGGCTTATAGGTAAATGTTGGTATGTTCTATGATAATTCCATTATTTGTACTAACACATAAATCAATGAAGCCTGCCTTTTTTCAGGTTTTCAGCCACTCTAATATTATTTATGGGCATCAGCCTTACCTCTCGTTGGCTTTTATAAGTAGTAGAAACAGCACTAGATTTTCAATTGGAAAAATGGCTTTTAATCCTACCTCTACTTTACTGCTATGTATGTAATCTGAGACAACTCACTTGGCCTCTCTAATAAACTAGGTAAGCTTCAGTTTATTCACCAGTAAAACAGAAAAAACTTAATTCACAAGGTTGTTGAGTTAGTTAAATGTGATAATAAATATTAACTGAATCTAATTCTAACATTTTTAATCACTTCTGTGAACTGAAATACTGACTTATACAGTATTCTTGTTTCTGCTGAATATAAGCCAATCAATTCCACTCTTAAAATTTATGTACTCATTATAGATCAAATCTTGGAGCAATGACTTTCCTAAAATTAGTATCATTCTTTACATTTAATAGTGCAGTATTCTACAGTTGAGATAGATGTGCAGTAACAGTAAACACACACATCTCCTTTATATTCCTTTCCTAAAAACCCCACTAAAATGACAGAAAAGGAATTTAAAATATAAAGACATAAGCCTATAAAAATTGAGAGAACAGGTGAAAAGACAATAGCAACAAAAATTTGGAAGCTGGAAAGCAGATGGTTGAGTGACAAATGACTTAAGCAAACACTAGAAAATCAAATCTTTAGCAAACAGTAGAGAAAGCCAAGAACAAACCCAATTTAAACCATAAAATCCCCAAAAGACTCAAGAATTGGCAGTACCACACACATCTGAAGTGGGATGTGGGGGAGAGAGGGTGCTAAAATAAGGAAGATTGTTTAAAAGCCTGCTTAAGAAGCAACCAGCCCCACAGATCTCAACTGCCCCTCCCCAACAAAAAACTGAAAATATATTGTTTGGAGAATATAAAATACAAGATCCCAGGACTGAGGAAATCAGGCACAGCAGTAGGCAAGAGAACATAACTGAAAACAGGGTGATTCAGTGAACAAACACACATGGGGATGCTAAGACTCCCCAAGACCTTTTACCCTACTCCCCCACCCCCTCCCATGGCCAGAATGCAAACAGGCCTTCACCTACAAGCAAGAAATCAGAAGAGCCTTCTATAGGGAATCTAACCAGACTGGAGGAAAGACATGAAGATACTGACATCAAAAGTCCTCCAAACAAACAGCCCAGCCAGGTACCATACAATGAAGCTAATAAGACTCTCTGAGAATTTCTAATCAGCATTTTACTCCCTATACTTTCACACAACCACCAACCATCTAAGGAAGGGCATAATATGAAAGATAAAGACCAAAACAATAAAAACTAAGAAAATGAAAACTGAAGGACACAGATCACACAGGGAGAAGAAACCTTTAAAAAAAAAAACAACTAATATTTATATATTCAGACAGCTAAGAGAAAGTACTATCATTATTAGAACAGCATACTATTTTTAAAGAGCACTGACAAAAACAAAAGCTCTTGGAAATCAGAAATATGATAACAGATGAAAACTCAATAGAAGTAGAGCAAAAAGAAAAAGAGATGGAAAATAGGAAAGAAAATACGAGAAAATTAGAAGACTGGTCAAGAAGGTCCATTATCTCAATAAGAGGAGTTTGAGAAAGAAAAAAAGAGAGAAAATGGAAAGAAATAATCAACAACCTTATTCAAGAAGTCTCAAAATTAAAAGATGTTTCTAGACTGAAAGGGCATACCAAGTTCTCAGCACCATGGATGAAAAGACCCTGACAAGAACCCATCATTGTAAAATTTCAGAACACTGGAAACAGATACAATCTTAAAAGCTTTAAGAGATTTAAACAATGAGAAAGAGGAAGAAATAGGAGGATAAACATGGGTAAAGAAAAGGAAAAACAAAACACACCCAGGTCACATACAATATATGAGGAATCAGAATAACTTCAGACTTCTCAAAAGCAATATGAAAGCTAGAAAGCAATGGAGCAAAACTATAAAATAATACAATTTCACATCTAGTATTTTTTACCTAATCAAAGAGTCAAACAAGTGTCAGGGTAAACTAAACCCATTTTAAAACATCAAGTAAACCAAGAATGAACATGACATGGGTCACTGGAAAATGGAGATCCAACCATAGAACAAAGTAAAGGGAATCCTACAATAGTTGTGTACCAAGTCTAGAAAGCAAGCAGTCCAGAATGGAAGTCAGAGGGATACAAGAGAGACTTCCTCAGGAAGACAGAATTGTTAACAATATCTGATATGTGTGAATATCTCAAGAGACATTGGATGAAAAACTGAATTAGTGACAACTATAGACAAAACTAAGCAAAGAGGAGGTGGGTAGAGAAAATGAACTCCAGCCAGATCACTCTATGGTAAAGCTAGCAATTGACAAGTCACACTGAGAATTTCTTATCAGCTCTTTAGTCTCCTACACTTAAGCACAAGCAGACAACCAAGAATTACCAGACATCTGAGAAAAGGCTCTATCACAAAAGGTAAAGCTCCAAACATACAAAAATGGAGGGAAAAGGCAACTTGGAGGAAACAAACTATGATGACAAATGAAAACTTGAGGTGGGGGACCCACTAACATTTCTATGTGCAAAACACTATATAAAAATATATATACTATATATACTAGATAACTGGGGTGGGGAGGGAGGTGAGCACAGGACATTGTACAGGATATGAAAAGTAATCATATTTTACAAGAATATTGAATAATCAATAGTGATGTAATCATAACAATTAAGAGGAAGAGGTACCAGGAGGGAAGGAGACCAGCTGAGTAGGTGATGACAACAAAGTTAAATCTTCATTTCCTACCCAGAGAATTAATAAAGCCAAAAACAAGAGCAAGGAATATTTTATTTAACAGACACATATATATAGGGCATATGAGTTAGACACAGTTCTAAGGTCTTATAAAGTTTAATTCTTATAACAACTCTGTGAGGTAGGTACAATTATCCCCATTTTTTAAGATGAGCAAACTGAGGCATAGAGAAGTTAAGTAGTCCAATGTTACATAAAACTAAGAAATGCCAGAGGAAGGATCAAACCTATGCAGTCTACTTCCAGAGTCCATGCTCCTAACCATCTAGTTATGCTGCGTATCTAGTAACAATGCACGCCTGTTATTTAGAGACTAGGCGGTAAATATCACATAATCATCTAACAGAAGTGCAAGTGACTCCTGGGAAAGGGAAAATGGAAAGCAAAGGGGCAGTTTCATTTTGATAACCACGTAAACTATCTGACTCTATAAATGTGCAGATACAACCTAAATAAAAATTAAAACATAATATTTTACAGTTAAAGTATTTTATCAGATACTACCATCCTCAGAAGTAGGCAAAATAAGTATTACTCCTATTTTATAGATAAGAAAACATTCATTCCTCTTTAATAAATACTTGAGGGCCTACTATATAACACCCACTGTATTTAGAAGATAGATTATCAGTTCACTCAAGAAATGGTGAAGTAAAAGAGATACAAAATGCAAGTCTTTTTCTTCATTTTTTTCAATTTGTTGTGTAAATTATATGATCCTGCGTCTCTAAAAGTTGTGCTTAAGATGAGAGACAATATAAATTTTAAATTATGATAGAAAAAGCACAGAAAGGTCTGCTCACTAATTCGTTCAAAAAATATTTAGTTCTTGCCCTTGAGGACCTTACAGTCTTGTGGGGAAGGTGGGTAAAAATAATTATAATTGAATGTGTGCAGTGCCTTAAATAGGGGAACACTAAAAAGTGGTAAGGAAACAACATGTCCTGGGTGAAGAGAATGCTTCAAAGGGAACATGTGGCCTGAGTCTTGAAGGATGAATAGAAGTTTAACCAATGTCACTCTAAGAGGCTGTACTAATAATCAGAAAACACAAAGACTATAAATCAGTGTGAAATACCTATGTCCTTCCCGTCTTGTAAAGGTAAGTTCATGTTGAAGGTTAAAATAAGACATTAAGACCTTTCAATGAGAATGATTTTTAAAAAACAAGATGTATAATCTTAATGCTTGATTCATATTTCTAACCTTTATAGTCTCTCCAGTGGCCAACTGAAAGCATTTTTCACATGCTTAATCAACTATTTAAAATTTAAAGTGTTAGAGTATTATTTCAAAAGATGACTAAAGAATAACTGTCCTTCATTTGTCCTACCACCAAATGTTTTATTGTTCACGTTTTCTAAGTCATAATATTGAAATAATGTACCCCTTTCTCCCATGAATAGGTGACCATGCCCAGAAGATACAAGTGACACGGAAGCTAACATAAGAAAAGGTAAAAAAAATTTTTAATCATTATCACTTTTTTCTCTTGTAGATATTCTCAAATTCCCTTCCACGGGCACATTTAAATGAAATAACTTTTCTTTTTCCAAAGTACAGTGATAAAAGAAATAATCTGCAGTAAAACAATAAAGAAAATAATATCCATATTTATCCTTTCTGACCTTCACAGATATTTTAGGGGTGAAACATTCTGATTTTTCAGAATTTAAAGGATAACCTCTGAAACAAAAATTTTCCAGTCTGATGACTTAACTTTGATGTTAACTAAAAGGCTCAAGTAGGTAATAAATTCGAAACAGGTACAGTCAACTCAAGTTACTTTCCACCAACATTTAATCATATTTCTATCTTTTTATGCCTTTAATTCCAAACCTTTCTACATAATTTGCCCCTAATTCATCTTTATCTCAGTTAATATATAGAAAAATTAATTTTATACTAATACCTTAAACTGGGACGCTATCCCTACAGTTAAAAATCTTGCTGTAAGTAGCAACATTTGACTTTAACTGTCTGGAACAGCAAGTTGTGGAAAGCTCTATCATGCCGCCCTACCTACCACCAGGAGGAAAAAATGGAGCAAGTCATGCCAGGAGACCACAAATGGTAATTAACAAAAATCATGGCAGGTTTGAATTCAAAACGTGTGGTTTTCATTTGTGTATTTCACCCATTTTTTACAGATCACACCCTTTAGATTTAAAAAATGTTAATATTTGGGGTAAATAATTCTTTAAAATTATAGGTAAGTATAATCAATTACAGGTGAGTATTAGCATGATAAAAAATTTAAAGTTTAACAATAATTATAATAGGAGTATTAACTACCTTGTAAAAGAGGTCTACCTTTGAAAGTACAGTTTTGTACACGATAAACAGCACATTTGGTTAAATAACAAGATTTTAATTATATGAGTATCAGAAAAATAATAAAAATCTTGAAAGACAAGATTTTAAATTATTTCAATTAGCCATGCCTTTACCTTACATCTTTTAAATAACCAAAAAAAACATGAAAACCTCACTGAAACATTTTGCCTTTCTTTTTCCAAAATTGCAATTCTTTTTGAATATGCTCAATTTTCCCAAAGTGAAAACCACAAATATACATTTAGAATATACATGTTCCAATTGGTTTGATTAAAGTTCAATCACAAAAATCTCCAACTAATACTAAAATAATTAAATATCTTTTGAGCTTATTCAAATTTCTACAGTGAAAATGAATAGCCTTTGTCATAACTCCTATGATATTATTTTGATCAAGGTTAGTCAGATTGGCAAATTTGTGAAAAGAACATTCCTTTAAAAATCAACTTAGTTTAAAGCAATGTAGAATCATGAGAGAGTTCACAACTTTTCTAGCCAGTCGGCTTCAAAGAAACAATTTGATTCAATAAGTGTGATTAGCACATTATTTCCAATCCAATTAAGAAAACAATGGTTTAGTAATGTATTTTAGGCTTTATGTATTTTTTTGGTAAAGGAAGAAGGGAACAGGTAGAGTAGATTAGCAGGAGAACAGTCTTATTTTCACACCTCTATAAACATAACCCCTCAAGATTTTCTTTCTTTACTCTTTAAAATGGCTACCACCCTGATTATGCAAAAGGAAAAATGTACAGCATACTACTATTAAAGATAAATCTGGTTATTTTGACAGTGTATGCCCTTCTTCCCTACAAAATGCTTTTTAAGATTACCATTCCCTTAGTGTTCAGATAAAATGACCATTAAATACACAAAAGTTGGTCAATTACAGTATGAGGGCAACCTATGTAACCCAGATTAGGTCATCTTTCCTATAATGTCTGACTAGCAGAGGCAGGTAACAGTATCTTTCACAGACTAAGATCAACACAGGAGAAATGAAAAGGACTGTCCAGTCTAGTAAAGGAGAAACAAATACGGTAACCACAACCCCCACCAAGAGATGATCATAGACTTTTAGTAATTCAAAAGAATAGATTAACTATATGAGTTAGCAAAAGTTAAGTTTCTGTTCGTAATTAATCTTACTAAAAAGCATTTTATAAATAACAAAAATCACTTAGTGCCCCCCAACCTGTTCTTAACGCTCACTAACTATTCTGTCAAATATTATTTACATATTACTTATACCATTTCCTATCCACTCTGAAACCATTCAATAACACTCTTGCTCTAGAAAACTTACCATGAAAACGCACTTTCACATACAAAAATGAATATATGCTTTACACTAATTTTGTGCATATATATACATAGGTACTAAATAGATTTACTTTGAATCTGTTAAATGTCTGCAGAAACATAGCATGATCTTACCTCTCATCCTCGCCATCCACCAGGGGTGTCGTCAGCGGTAGCACCTTCAACGGGAAAAGAGAAGCAGAGGCTGCTAGGCTGCTGCTACTCCCATCTGAAACTGCTGACATTCCCCCACTTTCACCACTGATAGTCTGAGGTAAGCCAACTAAGGAGGGTTCCGCTGGGCGCCTGGCATCTTCAATTTGGCTTCCAATTGCCTGAGCTAATGATTGTGCAGAGAACTGAGTAGAACTTAGTGGTATCTGTTGTGCCAAAGGCAAATTTATATTAGATGCTATCAAGGGAGGTTGACTAACACTTTGAACCAAACTACCATTTTGAGTGGCAGGGGTTTGTGCTATATTCTGTGATGGAACCAAGTTTGTTGGGGCAGAAGGCATTCCAGAAGGACCAGTTGAACTAACCTGATTTGTAACAGAAATACTGCTAGCAGAGGGCAAAGGACTAACTGCAGGCAACTGCTGAGGAACAACTCCTTGAGCTACTGATTCTACCCCTTGTGGCTGGGGAGTCACAGTTAACAAGGTACTCTGGGGTGCAATGACCAACTGTTGAGGAAGGCTTGAAGCACTAGTTGGAACTCCCTGATGAATACTCGCAGTTTGAGCAGGTGGAACTATTTGTTTAGATGGAGGAGCACCTTGCTGAATAACTGAAGGTGTGACTTGGGTTGAGGGTTGCTGCACTGCAGTAGGTATGTTTGCCTGTTGACCAATATTTGCAATTTGACTGCCAGTAGGTACAGCAGATACTGCTGTTTGTGCCTGGCCAACAGGCTGGCCAGATGCCCCTGCAGGTTGTGCTTGGACTGCGGCGGGCTGCACTGGCAGCTGGATACTCTGTGGCTGAGCCATAGGAATTACCGTTGTTCCTGCTCCCACTCCTGCAGAACTGGGCTGCCCGGAGGACACTGCTGTTTGAAGAATCGGCTGCTGCTGTACATACTCTGAAGTAGGATTCTGAGTCACTGATTTACCATGGCCTGAGGCCATCTGTGGAGAAACAGTCAGCTGCTGTTGTCCATACTGTAACTGTTGGGGTGGTGCCCCTGGAAGGGGAGCTTGCAGTGGAGGAGTTGTCTGAGAATATGGCAGTTGGGGTTGAGCCAAACTGGAAATGGAAGGCTGCTGACCTAAAGCTGTTACACCAACCACGTTAACAGATGATGGCTGGATACCAGTTGCAGCACTGATAGTGGCTTGCAGAGGTACTGGTTGAAGGCCTTGCTTTTGCTGATAGCTCAATTCTTGAGACGGTAATTGTACTTGTGAGATCTGGGACTGAGAAATACTCTGTGGTATACTAACTGCTGGAATACTCTGTGGACCAGTGCTACTGAAATCCATCTGTTGAAGGGCCACACCTTGAAGAGCTGGTTGTTGCTGCTGCTGCTGCTGCTGCTGCTGCTGCACCACAGTAGGGGCTCCCATCTCTCCACTTCCCACACTCTCTGTGTAGTGACTCAGTGTGCTGACACTACTGCTCACTGAACTCCCACTAGTGCTCTCCCTCTCAGAAGTCACTTCTATTGGGTTCTGTTTTACAGTTTCCACCACTTTATTTATCACACCTTCTGTAGCAGGTAAAGCATTTTCTTTTTCATAGAACTCAGTGCAAGTCCATCTACCTTTTTTAAAGGGTTCAGAACTAGAATCTAACTTCACAACTCTGAACCTTGACGTGTTAACGGTTGGTTGTTGCTGCTGACTTGAAACTGATCCCACAGTCATCCCTGCAGCTGCATTAGGGACACTGTTAACAACAGCAGAGGAAGAAACAGTACCATTGCCCATGCCACTCAAGATATTCACATTAACACCACTGCTAACTCCAGGCCCAACACTCACACTAGCAGCACTAGGAATATTGCTTGCATTTATGTTAGCATTACCAAGCATGCTGCTGGTCACATTAGGATTAAAAGTACCCACAGCAGTAATGTTTACATTACTCATCGTATTAGTGCCAGTAACAGAATTTATACCTATACTGCCGGTAGTACTCGGAGCTCGGACATTAGTCATTACAGATGCAGGTAAGCCACCCGATGATACAGCAGAAGTTGGGGCACCTGGTATAACACTGTCAGAGATTCCAGTTGTAGAGAGTTTTCTGGATACTGGGCTTGAGGGTGGCCCTCCAGGAACGGATGTACTGGCCACACCAGTATGGGATGGATGGTGGTGCCCATGGTGGAGGTGGTGCCCATGATGAATGTGATGGTGGTGATGGAGGTGGTGTGGATGAGCATTCCCATTGATCACAACATTCTGTTGTGGAAGGTGAGGCAAATGAGGCTGAGGAAGGTGGGGCTGGTTGGGAGAGACTGCCCCAGGTGTCTCAGCTTCCTGGAAGTTATTTAGAGTCTCTTCTGAGGAGCTGCGTTCAGGCTCCCCTAAGTCAGTAGCCCTGGAAAGTGACACATCAAGGATCTCGGAAGAAGACAGATCTTCCGTGTGCGATTCATCCAGATCATCATAGCTCTCAGTGTCCTCTGCTATACTGTTGTTAGAGCTGATGCTGGCGGAGATCTGAGCGGGGGTAACGCTAGTTATCTGGAAGCCACTTTTCTTTTTCATTTGAGTTCCGCCTGGCGCAAGAGGCTGTGCCTGCAGCTGAGCCTGCGAAAGGAGGTTCAGGCTTTGTGGAGGCGGAGGCTGTGGTCCCGACGTAGAAGATGCTGCAAGAGGTGGCGGCTGGAGCAGCGATGGAGGCGGAAAATCCTCGGAAGATGTGGCACTACTACCAACGCCGGTACCTGCTGCACTGAGAGCAGAGGCGCTGCCACTACCGCTGCCCCTTCTAGGGAACATTGCCGGGTGCGCCATCTTCCTAGCACTAATGTCTGCAGCGGCCGCGGCGGCGGTGGACTCAGGCGGCTGGTGCATTGTGTCGGGTACCGGGGGGCGGAGGAGGCGAGTGCAATTTCCTTCTGCACCGTAATCTTTGTATTCAAGACGCCTAGGAGGAAAATGGGACTTGACGCTCGGCCCGACGCGATTCCTCCTTCTCCTCCTCCTCCTCAGCCGAAGGCGCTGGTCGCTGCTGCCTTCGAGGGCGAGCTTCGGGAAGGGAGGATGAACGAGGGTGAACAGGGCAGCCGGGGACCCGAAGGGGGGACCCCTTCAGTCCTTCGCCATTCACTTTCCCCTCTAGTCTCACACCCCCCTTTATATTCCGCTTCAGGTGGGGTGCGGGGCAAGAGGGAGGGGGGAGAGAAGGGAAGGGGGAGACCCGGGCAGGGGGTGGGAAAACTGAGAAATGCCCACCTTCTCCGGACAACTCAGAAGCCACCTCAACCACTTCTCCCGGCGCGGCGGCGGCCGCTGCAAAACACTCCCGGCCGCTCTGCACGAAGGCAGCGCGGAGCGAGTGTCGCCTTCCCCTCGCCACCCCCCGGCGCCGCCGCCGCCGGCGAGCCCCGAGCTCAGTGTCGCTCAAACCTCCCCTCCCGGCCCCGCTGTCCCCGCTCGGCCCTCCCCCCACGCCCCGCGGACCCTTTCAAACCCCCTGGGCTCGCGGCGGCTGCTCCGGGAGGAAACGCTGGCCGCGGCTGGGGCCGGGGCGGCGAGGCTCGGAGCGGGGCGGCGGCGGGGCGCCCGGTACGGTGAGCCCAGCAACGAGGCGCGGGCGGGCGCGCAGAGACGCCGGGTCCTCGCGGAGCACGGCCGGGGCGCGGCAGCGACGGTGGCAGCGGGAGCCCAGGGACCGCTCCATCACTGGCAGCCATGGAGCCTGAGCATTTTCCTCCCTCAGGGCAGGCGCCTCGGCTCGGCACACGTCCTCGGGGAGGAAGGGGCCGGCGCCCAAGCCTCCGCGGAGGGGTGCGAGCCGCTCTGGTCCTCTTCCTCCGCAGCCGGCTCGTCCTCACCCCGCTGCTCCCGCGGCCCGGGCGGGAGGGGGCCGCAGGCGGCGGCGGCTCCTTTCTCGGCGGCGTTGGTGGCCAGACGGGCTGGTGCAACGCCTGCAGCCGACGCCGTTCAAAGGAACGAGAGGTGGGGTTGGTCGGTGTCGGCAAACGGGGCGGGTGAGTGGGTGGGTGCCGAGTGAGGGCGGCGGGCGGGGAGGGGGCTGTGGTGGTTGTTACTAGCGCTCTTCTCCGGCGCCGCCGTATCCCCCAGTCTCTCGCGGCAGCGAGAGAGAAGGGACCAGCGCCCGAGCGCAGGAGGAGGAGGGGCGACCGCCGGCGAGAAGAGGCGGAGGCGGTGGCGGTGGCGGTGGTGGGGGGAGGGGCAAGCAAAGGAGAAGGAAGGAAGATGGCGTCTGCGCATGCGCCCCAGCGCCGCAGACATAAAGCCGGGTCTGGCGGAGAAGGAGGCGGCGGGTCTTCGGGACTCGCCGAGCGCTGGGTCTCCTAACGGAAATTGCCGAGGGCTGGCGGAGGCGCCGACGCCTGGGGTGGTGGGGATGGGTAATTTCGGCCGGGGGAGCGAATCCGGGTCGGCCTGTGCGAGTCGGCCCGAGTGGGGGTGGGGGAGGGTACGGGGCGCGCGCAGGTTAGGTGTGTCCGCTCTTTTCTCACACGCGCCGGCGCGCGCGGGCACGCGGCCGGGAGGGGCCCGGGGAGGCTGCTGGAGCCCCGGGTTTCGGGTGTACGCGCCCTGGATGGTGTCCACCCCGCCTGTGGAATTGGTAATGAGGCTTTTCTCCGCAGCAACAGCATCACGAGTTTCAGTTCCCAGGAGCCCGCCGCCACCGCCACCGCCACGACATGAGTCAGGCTTTCTTCCTCGGCGCGTGGCGGAGTCCTCCCCCTCGCCGCACCTGGGCTCGCCCTCAGCCCGCGACGCCCTCGCCGCTTCCGAGGATGCCCCAGCGCAGGGAGCTGCGGGGTCCGCGGAAGGCCGGTGGTCTTCAGGATAGGTGCTGCCTTTTGTGCAAAGGAGTAGTGGCTGCCATGCGGTCCCCTCGCCCTTCGACGGGCAGGGGCGAGCCAACCGTGTAGATGTTGCAGCTTTTTCAGTTAACCACCCGAGCTTCTCTTCTCTTTAGAGAGGGAGTGCTTGCCTTCCATCCTTACCTGGAGGGAAGAAGCAGCCCAACCCAGTAAACAAACTGACCTCAACAGGTGGTGCTTCTCTCCAGCAGGGATGGCTTTTCGTCTAATTGTCCAGGCTGTAGCCCCGCAGGTTTGACTTAAAAGGCGAAGTGGCCTAGTCGGGGTGGCAACACGACTGCAAGAATAAATGAAGACTATCTCTTAGGGTTAGAAAGGAAAAAGAGCCATCTGCAATTCCAGTTAAAAAATAAACAACAAAAAAGAAAACCTGCGTGGGTCTGAGCATAGTTCCACGGAAGCAATGTTAGGCTTGATTGGAGACAATTTACTGGAAGTGGCTTCCCTGGCGTTACTCGTCAAAACATTCTAGCTCTAAGTTTTTTTACTACTAAGCGAGAATGTACCTCTCGCCCAGGAATTAAAAAATAGCAACAAATATGGAAAACCCCAGAGAGAAGTTTTTATTTTTTTAACTTAGGATGTTGGGGGACTAAACGTTTATGGTTAGACTTCTGATTCAGGATCTCACAGACTTAGGGATCTACAATCCTATTTCAGGAGCTTGTTAAAGCATAAAGGGCTGTAGTCTTTTGCACAGGTGTCTAAGTTTTGGTAGACATCTAGTTGTCAATTCAACATGTTACCTTTAGGTTTCTCTAAACTTTTTCCCTCATTCCATCCCTCAAAAAGTTAAGAATATCACCAATCTCTTACATTATTAATAGAAATACACCCTCAACATTATTGAATAGAAATACATCCTCAATGTATCAAAGCTATGATGTATTGTTGCTGCTTCTGTGGTCTCCTCCAATAAACCCAAAAAAAGCAGGATGGCCTTTTTTTGCTTTAAATTGCTAATGAGGAGCTCTGTGCTAGGTAAAAAGTAGGTGCTCACAAATATTGAAAGTGGTATGGTAATAAAAATCAAGTACATTTAAAAGATTGTACTTGTTTTATGATATTCATTAATTAGTACATGAATGATTGTATTTTACATAGCTATGGCCATTTGTGTATTTAACAAAAATAATTTCTTTCATAATACTCCAATTTTTGTTGCAAGTGATATGCCTGGTTAATGGCTGCCATTCATTGTTGAAATGCAAATCTAACATGCTTTTTCAACAGGTTTTGAATGGAAAACAGAAACTGTCCTAACCAATGGAAACTGCAGTGGAATGTAGATGGGCAAAATACATTTCTTTGGACTGCAGTGTGAAAGAAAACACTCTTGATCTCTCAAAATGTTGCCTTAGGTCAAAGTTTTAAATTACCCCAAACAACAGCTCAACACCCCTTGGGCCACTTAAATACCCCCTATAATTGTGCTGATGTAACTAGAAGCAGAAGAAACATAAATAATAAAGTCTTACCCAAAGTTGACAGAGTGAGTTGTTGAGATGACCCTATAAAAGCAGATACTTGTTGTAATAACCAATAGTAAAGGGTATTGTTGTTTTTGGCTGTTTTGATGTTAGGGATTGGGTATATAATTTCTTTTTAAAGGAACTTTATCAGGATAACATAAGACAAGAAAATATGGTCTTTTCAAATGTATTTCATCTTTGTCTGCCATATCACTTTCAAATTCCTGTTTAGGCTGCATCAAGTCTCACTAAGATATAAGAGCAACTCTGCAGTCATGGAAACCTGAGTTTGAAAAATGTGTCTCTCTCTTTTTTTCTAGTTGCCAGCAATTCTGTGACCAGCAATACGTGAATACAAGTACATTAAAACAAGCAGAGGCACTTGAACAGCCAGGTGTTGTTATCATGTTACCACCTTTTAATAAAAAAAGTCTGGATTTTTTTACATTAATTTTAAATACATACTCCTACATGTAATGAAGTCATTAAATCCTTTGAGACTAGTACTTCGAATTATCCTTTTGAAAGACTGAATTTCACCTGTTTACATTCTGAAGGTGTAGCTCTGAATTACTGTCCGTTGACAAAAGATTAGTCTGTAATGCAGTGTTCACTTAAATCTGGTTATTGCACCATTGCAAACCAGCATGTATGTTTGGCTGTGTTTAGTGTTTTTTCTACCATAAAAGAGAAAATTCGCTGAACATTATAACACAATTTACCTATTTGTGAGAACTATGAAATAGAATGGCTGTGAGTGGCAAAGATGGATGTTAAAGAGAAATGTGTGCAGAAAACATGTCACTGTTCCACTCCAGTAATTATTCTGGCTAACCAGTGCTTCAGTCAGCCAATATTATCTGTAACCCTTACATGTCATCTGAAAAAAAAAAAGTCATATTTTTAAGCATGAGTTATAAACTTGTAAAACATCAGACATTTTTACATATGAAGAAACTTATGCACAGGGGCGTTGCAGCAAGTTTATAAATCAATTTGCTCTCTAGAAAATTGTTTAAATGAAACGAAAAGTAGTATGTGCCATTTGACTTTTGTAAGTAGCACAAAAAGCTTATTTTGAAACTTTTCATTCAGATTTCAGTGAGAATAGTTTAGCTTATAACTGATTAATTTTTGCAGCATTTGTTAAATTTTCAATATAAGTATTTTTCTCGCCAGCTAAACAATTTTATATCCTCAAAGGAGATAAGCTTATAAAACAAAAAAAATACAGAAATTTGAATTTATGGTTTAGAGGGCATTCTGATACTCATTTAATTTTACTTTGAGGGAGGAGGCCTTATTTTAGGAGTAAGAGATCACAGAGATGTTAAATAACTTGTCCAAGGTTTATGCCTAAATATGGAT